>NW_021604760.1:105654-112779 GCF_004785775.1 Grammomys surdaster | reverse complement strand
AAAATAAGGAAAATATATTTTATTTAACATAACCTCCCCTTTTTTGAGACAATTGTATTAGGTATATGCCAAGTTAATATCTTTACAGATGTGCCGCATGTCTTGAGATAAATTCGTTTTAAGTTTTCAGTTTTTATTCTTTGTATTCTTGGCTTTGGAGGTCTCTGCTGTTAGGTCGTCCAAGACAGAGTCTTTAGCCATGTCTACTAATAGCCTACCTGAGGCATTGTGTTTGTTTTAGTGGGCTTTTCTCCCCCTTTCTTGCATTTCTTTTGATTTTTCTCTTACTTAAACTCCTGATTTTCCCTTGCTTGCAGGCTGCTTTACCCAGTAAAGTCTTTCACATACTAATCACAATTGTTTTAAAGTCTGTGTCTGGCATGCCGGTACTCCTGCTGCTGCTGTTTCTGTCTGATGTTTTGCTCTTTTTCTTAAAATTATGTCTTCATCTTTTAGTATGTTTCCCCATGTTCCCTCCCTCTCCTCTGTTCTTTCATCCTCTCATCTTGCCATGTTGCTCAGGTTAAGACTAAAATCACAGTTTTTTCACCTTAGCTTTCTAAATAGCTGGGATTATAAGAATGTATTACAACAGCAGCATATGTATAGCTGGACATGATATGCTGGACAAACTGTTGTAAATGGACCTCTATTGATGTGGGTGTTAGGTAGAGGGAAGCAAAGCATTCTGTAGTCTTTCAGTGAGGTCTCAGAGTGAGACTGCACCTCAACTTGGGAGGGTGTCTTGAAAGTTTTCTCCTTTAGATATATGAGGAAGTCTAGTAGGGATTAGAGCTAGAATTTCCCTTAGGCCAATTGGGTTTTGATAAGGGACCAGCTGGTAAGGTGGTTAGCTGGCCTCTCCTTGAAGACACACCCTTGTTAAGAACAGCACTGTGCCCACTGTGGAACCTCCCCCCCCCCAACTCCTGAAGCATTTACTCTGCCTGGCTAAGCCCTTTGGGGAAGAATTCTCTTACATCTGGGTCCACAGTGAGCTATCAACACTCAGATTTCCCTTTTGACTTCAGCAACCCACTGGTTACAGTTTCCATTTTGCTATCTCTTGTGTAACTACTTCCTCTGGATTGAAAACATTCATTTCTGGAGGGGTGCTCCCTTAGACCCAAGAAGAAAATACAACTCACAAAGATCCTAAAAATTTCAAGATTCATGAATCCATACCTACAAGACTATATAAGCAGTAACAATTTCAGGATATCTGTGTAAATCTCCCTCAGGGAGCTCCAGGAGGCAGCTTTCATGAGCTGTCACCCATGTTGGGTAGGTTTTGGTGCTGCACCTGGCTTCCCGTCATCCATGTACCTGTAGGTAACTGCTCACCTGTGCTCTGCAAGTAACCTCGATGCATTCACTGGCTGACTAAGCTAACCTCAGGCAGGATTGTTTCTTTGGTCTGTTGTTGGGGTAGTATGTAGGGTGAAGAGATGGTCACATCTCACATCGACTGCAGAATTACTCTACTGGGTCCTACAGAGGGTTTTTTGTTTTGGTTGATTATTTCTAATTGTCTCCCTACATCAAAACAAAACAAAACAACAAAGCAAAAACATAACAGATGGAAGGTGGGCCCCATTGTCCATCAGGATGGATTCTGAGTGCTTGCTGTAAGGAGGAGTATGGGGAACTTAGTTCTCATGTGAATTTATCTTAAGGGATTATGGGGTCAGGGCATAGAAAAAACCAGAAGCAAGTCTCTCAGGGTGCCTGGTCAGAAACCATCACTATTAGCTAAACACGTGTACCTTTGAGTTAAATTTTTACTTTTTCCATAAACATCATCTGCAAACAGTGTAGTCATAGGTAGTACTGGGGTTGTATCAAGTCTGGAGCTATACACTGTGTCACTCATGCCCTTTGACATGAATGTTTCTGCCCACGTGGCCAGTCAAGAAAGATCTCCTCAATCTGTTTTCCTAAAGGACCTTTGTCCGACTTTGATGGGCAAACAAGAATCATGTTTTCAAGGATATACACACACACACACACACACACACACACACACACACACGTTCTATGGTAACATTTTGTTGTTTGTTTTGAGACAGGGTCTCACAATGTAGCCCTGGCTATTCTGAAACTTGCTATGTAGACCAAGCTGGCCTTGAACTCACAGAGAACCTCCAGCCTCTGCTTCCCTAGTCCTGAGATTAAAGGCATGTGCCACCATGCCTGGCCCAGGGCATAGTTTTTAATTAGGAAATGGGGACCAAAGGAGGAAACATGTAGTTGTGGTAAGAGGTTGGGTTAACCTCTTAACTTTCTGAGAAGCCTTAGTGCTTGGGAAGTTGACATTGAGTTATTTAGCTGTGTGATTTAATGGCATACAAACTTGGAATAGATGAACTCATTTATTAGATACTTTTTCCTTGTGACAATAGTGTGCCAAGTGTCAGGACACAATGGAAAACAGTATCAAATGACATATTTATTTGGGGAGAAAGAGAAATAATCACCACAGAGTTAAATACATAACTGGAAATTATCTGGAGAGGCAGGAGACAGGAGGATCCAGCACTGTAAAGGTAGCGTGGTGGTGGAGTGGGGGCACTGCTGCAGCTTGGTGACAGACTGACACCTTGGAGCAAGGATCTAAGGATGTATGGAGAGTGCTCTGTCTGGGACTGTGGGGAGGCCGTTCTCAGGCAGGAGGATCATGTGTGGGACAGAGCGTGCTTCTTTTTCAATCTGTTTCATGTTGTGAAAACTTTCCAAATCCTGAAAGAGAAGCACAACATCCCCTGCACTTAGAACATCTACTTCCTCAGTGTAGTCTGGCCAGAAATGTGTCAAGAGCAAGCCTTCAAAGGGGGCAGATGTCAGCCCTCTGGCCTGTAAACAAAATGCCCAAGATATTTCCCCGAGGCTTGAGGCCAGTTTGTAATTTGGCTTTTTTCTCATCCTGGATGAATTTCCAAACATAGTAAAACGGCCTGTGATGAAATATAGTTCAAATGACAAGGCAAAGAGCAACTCAGGTCCTCAAAACACGCTCATTAAGGAAAAAGGCACGGATAAAAAGCCTTCCACCAATGATGTGCAAGTGTGAGGCAGTAAAATGACAGTGCCTAGACCCCACATGTAAACCACACACTACCCCTATTTGGAGACTGAAATCCAACAACTGCAGGCTTTTCATGTCTGATTTTAACCCATTCATCCAACTCTATTTCTCTGGGCTGTTTAGCTATATCTGTAAGTAAAAAGGAACACATTTATTGTGTTCTCCTTTCTTCTTAAAAACAAACAAACAAACAAACAAACAAACGAATGGATAACAAGTTATTAACCCCTCAGGGTTGCTTTCCTAAATGAAGGTTCCCCCAGCCTGAGAATACAAATAGTTCTTTCTTCATTAATCTCCTAGAAGGGGTACACCACTGAACCCAAAGAGAGTGGAAGTGACAGGGGACGTGTCTTCTTGACTCTTACCCCACCACTGCAACTGAAAGTGTGGGCTTTGCTTGCTGGTGACGTCATTCTGCAGGTAAGAGAAAGCACATGCATTCTATGGAAGCTCATCTATAAAAGGACTCATGTTTTATTTGTAAACTAGTTTCATTTATTTTACCTTTATACTTCTGGCTAAATGTCTCGAGGAATGGATGCTCACTTGGAAGCAAGATCTCTGACAGCTGCCCTAGAGTCAGCTCTTTACTTCCAAAAATAGCAGTAATATCATTCTGTGGACCACTTTGTGTGTTGTAGGACTGTGCCAAGAGACTTCATATTCATTGTTTCTAATGCTTCTAAGCAGCAGTACTGAAAAGTGATCATCTCACATACTTTACAGGTGACAAACTCATGCAAGGTCACAAAACTCAGAAGAGAGGCTTCTTTGGCTGAACTCAACACATAGGCCCATTTCCAGATAATCCACAGAACTGTTACTTCAAATCTGTGCATTTGATATCACCTCTTACATTGAGTTCTTAGTTTCTCTAGTCATATCTCATGGAGCATGCTCTCTAGCACTCTCAGATTGTGCTGTAACTATGCCTTTGAAAGACCTTATCTATTCTGTTTGAATGTCTGTCTATTCATCTATCTATCTATCTATCTATCTATCTATCTATCTATCTATCTATCATCTGTCCATCATCCCTCTCTCTCTCTTTCTTTCTCTCTCTATCATCTATCTATCATCTGTCTTGTCATCCATCCACCTACCTGTTGAATCTATTACTGAGTTTTTAATCATATCTAAAGAAGAAATGAAATTTTAGAAAACTACAAGTAGTATCCCAACTGAGATATGTATATTACAAAGAAACTTCTTTGAGTCTTTTACTAATACTGTTATTTTTAAAATACTATTGCAATATATTGGTTAAGACATTGTTTTAAATAGGTTTAACCTCAGGTTTCAATACTGATTAGCTTCTGGACTCTGGGCATTTTACTTAAAAATTCAAATTCCTATTTTTTTTTGTTTATACCATGGAGATGTTGATGATAATGACACTTCCCTTTTAGAACTATGAAAATTTCTAGGGCACACTTACAAAACACATGTCCAATGCTATGATTTATAAGTGGTGGTGGTTTCATTATTCTTTGACTTGAAGGAAGTCAGGTCAAGTCGGACTTCCCTCATACCATATTCATAAATTTGGATTCTAGATATAAGTATAAGAACTTGAAAATTACATCCTAGTAAAACCTCAGCTGAGAGGTTGAAGAAGGATCTCTATTTTGTCACCCAGTGTACTAATCCTTTCTGTTTGCTGTCACCCACAGGCTGGTAAATACTATCAGTACTCTCAAGTTGTTGCCACAGGCGATTAAGAGGAGGGTTGTTCTCATTTTTGGGCACTGGCATTAGAGTTGAGTTTGACAGCCAGGTACAATTTTTTTCCTAGTGCTTTTGCCCTTTTCTACTGTATACCCTGGTGATTCTTGCTTTTAAGCTGCCACTGACCTAATGTTTTGTACATCTGATAGTGACATAGCTGAACCATCTAACTGTCTCCTAGACTGGAAATTAGAATATCTGGAGCTTCACACTCACCTTCTACCAATGTGCTACTATTTTATACTTATAAAACTGAACAAGTATTTGTACTTTCTATATAGTATTTTAAGTTAATTCATTGAGACTTTCATATATCCCAATCATAATCACCCCCCTTCCTCCCTTTTTTCCTTCCTCCAATATCTCTCAGATCCATCTTAGCTTTTAACCTACCCTCAACTTCATGACCCCTCCCTCTTTTTATTTTAATTTTACTTTTTAGACATACTGATTCTAACTTGTGCAACCCATATATATACACGGGTGAAGGGCTATACACTGGAGCATGGACAATCTACCAGGGATCACATCTTTTAGAAAACAGACTCTTTCTCTCCTAGCATATTAACCATTACTAGCTCCTCAGTTAATAGGTTGGGAGCTTGTGAGCCTCTCCCCCATTTGTACTGGAATGCTGTCTGGCCTGATCTTGTGAAGGCCTTATGCAGACAGCTATAGCTGTTGTGAGGTCATGTGTGGAGGAGTCCTGTTAAGTCCAGAAGACATTCTTTGTTCTAGGCCTTAAAATGTCTGGATCTTATAATCTTTCCATTTCATTTCCCATGATGCTCCCTGAGCCTCAGGAGAGAGATGTGGTCTCGATGTCCATTAGTGGCTGTCCTACTCCCCACAGGCACTTGTTTTCTGTATTTTGATGAGCTGTTTCTACCATAACTGCTATCTGCTGCATAAGGACTTTTTGATGAAGACGGAGTGCTAACCATGGTGTTAATCTGTAGGTACAGAGGATTGTATTTAGAAGGTCATTTGATGCTATGCCCATTTAGCAAACTAATAGTGAGTTTACCCCTGTGGCTGGCTTATGATCTACCTACTCATAGGTTCTTAGCCATAGTTATGGTATCAGGCTGTACTTCCTCCCTTGGAGTGGACTTTAAATCTAGTCAGAAAGCATTTGGATACTCCGATAACATCCATGTCACTCAGGCACCATGGGCATATCTTGCCAGGCCAGTCATTTCTGTAACTTTCCCTGTTCACGACTGGGTAAGGCTGCCGATGACTTCTCACCTCCATCTTTCTTTGGTGCTGTGAAAGTTAGCCAGCAGGGAGGAAGGTTCCCAGTTAGTATTAGATGGATCCCTCCCCCCCCCCCCCAGCCTGTGATCAAAGTGTGTGGAGTCTGAAGCAATAATGTCTTACCATCAAGTTCTGGTAGGCAGCCAAGACCAAAGACACTACAGAGTATTGTATCGCTTTAGCGGTCTCCAGGATACCAACAACTTGAGAGGAGGTGCCTGACATCTAACATTGGGCTTTTTATTTCACAACCTATGTCTTTTATTTTATTTATATGAATACACTGTTGCTGTCATCAGTCATACCAGAAGAGGGCATCAGATCCCATTATAGATGGTTGTGAGCCACTATGTGGTTGCTGGGAATTGAACTCTGAACTTCTGGAAGAGCAGTCAGTGCTCTTAACTGTTGAGCCATCTCTCCAGCCCAACCTATGACTTTTAAGAGGAGAAAATTATCTCTGATGTAGGGTAACTACATGAAGTGTGTGCACGTGCGTCCGTGCGTGCGTCCGTGCGTGCGTGCGTGCATGCGTGCGTGCGTGTGTGTGTGTGTGTGTGTGTGTGTGTGTGTGTGTGTGTACTGTAAAGATAGCAGGTGTCCATATGGCTTCATCAGTTGTCTTAGTGTTAGCCCTCTCCATACCCCCTTCCTCTGCTCTACTCTCCCAGTTTTCTTCCCACTTGAACATCTTCCCACATTGTTTCTCCCTTTCCTTATCATATAACATGCTTTACTATCTATTTACTGTAAAATCTCACCGCCCATGACCACTTTTTTGTTTCCCCATTGCCATCATGTATGCACTCAGGTGCTTATGCATACATGTAGGTATGCATGATGTGTGTGTGTGTGTGTAGGCATACATGTATGTGTGTGCATGTGTATAGGCATGCATTATGTGTGTGCATGTGTGTAGGTATGCATTATGTGTGTGCATGTGTGTAGGCATGCATGTATGTGTGTGCATGTGTGTAGGTATGCATTATGTGTGTGCATGTTTGTAGGCATGCATTATGTGTGTGCATGTGTGTAGGCATGCATTATGT
>NW_021604760.1:95224-105644 GCF_004785775.1 Grammomys surdaster | reverse complement strand
TGTAGGCATGCATTATGTGTGTGCATGTGTGTAGGCATGCATTATGTGTGTGCATGTGTGTAGGTATGCGTCAATGGTGGGCATCTTCCTCTATTATCGTTCTCTCTAGTAGTGTCAATGAGAGTATCTTCCCTAAGCAGAGGTGTTTGAATACTCAGTCCCTAGTTTGTGACACTGTTTATGTGATGTAGCTTTACTGGAGGTGGTCTCCAAGAGTTTAAAAGACTCACATCATTTCTAGTTGGCTCTCTCTGCTTCCTGTTTTTGTTTGTTTTCTTGTTTGTTTTTTTTAATCCTCTATAAGCACTACTTTGATTTGTCGTTGGAATCAGAGGTCTCTCCAGGTTGTATTTAGCTTCTCAGGGAAGATTCCTTAGATAGTTCTCCCCACTGGCTAGTTGGATCCTATGATGCAGACCAACCCAGTAGCTACAAACTTAAAGCATAATAGAAGGATAAGTGTCACCTTATCAATAAGATCTTTCCTCACTGCCTTTCTTACTATTTTAACCCACCTCCATATCGTATCTTCGTTAATACTTAAGTGGTTTCTATAGAAAGCCTCACTTTCTACTCCTGAGAACTTTCAGTTGACTAGAGTAACTCACCTGCCACTCACTCACCTTCTCTCACTCCATCCAGCCAGGGATTTTGTCTGTATTGCTCATGACAGCATCACCAATTCCTGGAAGAGAGTTGGCACAGGGAAGTTTTTCTGGTGGTTGCTGTGATGTGGCAATCAAGCCCAGTGCCTTGTGATTCTTAGGCAAGTGCTTTACTACTCTGGTTCTCACTCTTAAGAACTAGCTTTATGTTTCACTGTTCAGTAATGAAGTGTGAGTATGTATAAGTTCATAACTGGATAAAATAACCAAAATGCCCTACACAAGTTTCCTATTTCCAGTCAGACAAGAAATTTGTGGCAATGCTTTGCCAGATAAACATTTTTGGTGATCAAAACCTTGCAGTGTTACCTGACTGCTTCTTAGGGACTCTGGGGTAGGCACCAGGTTGGTAGTTTACAGCATCAAAGCAGTGTGCCACACAGACCTGATGAAGAGACCATCCTCTGCCCTCAAATGGACTCAACAGGGATGTTTTCAAACACACCCAGCTGTTGGTTTCAGGACGTAAGCACATAACTTGCCTACATTATCAGTTCTGGGACTCATTCAAGGCCGTGTCCTGATTCCCGCAGCTCCTATCTTTCCGCCACACAGATTGCCTAATTTTTGAACCTTTAAAGCGTAGAGTGCTGCTTTCAGTGTCATTTAGTCATTTTCCCCAACTCTCCATCTTTTTGGAGTAGCTTTTAAAGTTGCTTGAACTACTGGGTAAGAGGACACTGGATTTCTATTTTTGTTCACCTAAATAAATGGAAGGCTTCTTAGAATCAATGCTTAGAAACATGCAGCACACCCTCTTATTCACCTGAAGATTGGTTTGAAGTCATTATTTTATGTCTTTCCAAATAAGACAGTAGGTCTGAATTGGAATCAAATACACAGAATGGAAATACACACACACACACACACACACACACACATATATTTTTTTTACAAGGATAACAGATTTGAAGGAGAAAAGTACCAGTGATAGGATTCAGGGTACCTAGTCCTTGGTGGCTCTTTTAGTTACTAGCCCTGAAAGTCCCCCATTTGGCTGATGGTAGATCCACCTACCTACCCCAGCTCACATGCCATAACTCTCAGGTAGAACTATGAGTCTTGCAAGGAAAGCCGAAAGTATACCCAATCCAAAAAGGCTGCCCCAGCTTTGTTGAACCTTAGAGAATAATGGTAGATTGGTAGGAAGAGGGGTTTTGAAGAACCACAGAGCTCATTTCCCTAAGTGCTTTGCATGGAACTGTGCTTCGGTGACATGTCCTTAGCTCTTGCTACAGCCATTTGCAACCTTTCAGAGACTTAGAAGCCACACAAATTTATTCTTATGGTGATTTGTCTGGAGTTCAGCTGGAAGTTTAGTTTTTGTTATGCTGTTTGTTCTTGAACCACTGATAATCCCCTTGCTGCAGCCCTTGAGCTCTCCCTCACAGGCATGGCCCAGTATGTCTAGGGGAGGTTTAAATAGGAGTAAATAAACTTGGTCTTCCTGGGGACAAAGTGAATCTCACTAAAATCAAAAATTTAAACCCACCTCGGTGGAGAGGAGGGGACATATTAACCATAAAAGATAGAAATAAATAGAAGGATGGACTCTGATGCTGGATTCGGAGTGTGTCAGCAGATTTGTCTGTCATGAAAGCGGAGCCTCCAGAGATAAGGGGAGGTTCTGAGAATTTTAGGAAGTGGGGCACAACAGGAAGAATATATCACTAAAGGTATGTCCTTGCTTCTTGTCCACCATGAGGTGGATAATCAACTCTACCACACTCCTGCTTCTGTGACCTTGTGAAACACTGAGCCAAATAAAAGCTTCCCTTGTTTTGATTTCTTTCAGTATGTAAAACTAATATGTCATTGTTCAGATATATATCTGAGAAAATTAGTCAACCACCACACTAGTGGGCAGTGAACAGGAGAATGCAGAGAAAAGTCATTATCTCGTTGACAGAGGAACTGGAGGCCGGCTAGGTCCTGCCTTGTTTAAGAAGTAGTGGAAAAAAATACTATTTAACAACAACAAACCCCACCAAACAGAAGCACTCATTTAGGCTGGGCTCCTTGGGTGGCTCTACTTCAAGCTTGTGGGTCACCCAGACTTAGTTTTAAGCTACTGGCTATGTTCAGGTCTCCACCATGTGTTTTTCATTATTCTAAAACAAGTAGTCAGGATGAGTCCTCATGGGAAAGACAGAAGTCAAAAGATAAGCTAATTTGTACAAAAAAAATTGTTGAGGCCTTGGCTCCAGCCTTATCCTCTTCTCTGTTACCCAAAGCTAGTCACATCATCAGGACCAACATCAGTGAGGGTGGGAAGCATACTTCACCTTTAGTGGAGGCCGTTGGAGTGACTGGAATTATTAATCTGAATGTTCACAGATGTACTTTGAAAAAACATGCAACTATGATTAAATGTGCCTGGGAATATCAGGCAATTCGCAAGGAGTAGTAGTTCGTGCAAAGCCCTGGGGAACTTGTTTTATTTTGCTTAGCATGATGCTCCTCAAATGTACGTAGCTATATTGTGTTTTACTTCTGCTTTGCAAGGAGTATTTACCTTCATGGAAGTATGTTTGCTGAATAGATATTGGGAAGTTCTGTCCCAAAGGATGCAATTAGACAATACCAGATGCTGTGGCTTCCATCAGAGAGGTCTCTTTTGACTTCTGGCTTGGAATCATTGTAAAGATTTGGAATTCTTGGGTGGGCAGTTGAGGGAAAGGAGGGGACTTAGGTTTCTGGTCCTGAAGATGGCTGTGTGACCTGTCTTGAGGCTGTGATGGGAAAGGACTGGGTGTGCCAGACAGAATCTGTCTGCAAAGAAGAGTCTGTAAAAAGCCAGCAGAGGGGCTGGTGTGAGATGGCTCAGCGGTTAAGAGCACTGACTGCTCTTCCTGAAGTCATGAGTCCAAATCCCAGCAACCACATGGTGGCTCACAACCATCCATAATGAGATCTAATGCCCTCTTATGGAGTGTCTGACGATGGCTACAGTGTACTTACTTACATACATACATACATACATACATACATACATACATACATACATAAGCAAGCAAGCAGAAAATGCCTGGACATCATTCTCCTGGACTCTGCTCAACTGATAAGAGTATAAAGCTTTTAGGTTCTGTGGGAGCAAATCATGAATGTGGGCTCCACAGGACTGTCCTCACCTTCTCTGCTTTCCAGATTAGGCTTGAGTGTATTTAATGACTGGGGTTCTTTTTCAAAGAATTAATTTCTTCATTGTAGAGGGCTGAGAATACCTTTGATTTAATAGTAAGACTGAAACTCATTCACTCTATATATTAAATTATAATTCATTGATAACACAATACACGAGAAAGGGAAATGATACAGAAATATGAAGCAGAAGGAGAGAGAGGCTCAGGGGAGGCAAGAAGGGAGAAAAATGTGCAACAAAAGTTTTATAGGTTATGGTAAGTTAAAGATCAGGTATGGAGCAGGTCATTCAAGAGCAGTCAGAACACTGAGGATATTTAATCCAGGTCAGGCTTTGCTTAATAGGATTCAGAAAAAGTTGTGTTTGCTTAACACAGACTTTTAACATAGAATCTCCATTCCCAGAGGATGAGAGGTACATTGTCAAAACACCCACAAAATGGTAGAGGGTCAGAACAGGCAGAAGTTTGAAGGTTACTTATCCCAAACTGATAATTTTACAAATGAGAGAATTAAGACACGAAAGAAAATGAAGCTTGAGGTTGTTTCGTTGGAAGAGGTAGAAAAGGATACATCTCTTCCAGTACAGGGTACTCAGGGCCACAAGGAGCAACGCTGTACCAAGTGCCTTATTGTGATTGTTTTCTATTAGTAGTTGGGTGATGCAGCTTATTACACACACTTTGCAAGCGAGGAAGGAAACAGAGTGGAGATGAATGAGGCAGGACTCAAGTCCACATGGAGTGGGCTGCAAGGGCAGGGTATAGATGTGTGCCTTATTGCCTCTTTCTGTGGTTATCAAGGGCACTCTGTTTCACAAGGGAGCTGGGGATATACATGATGTTCAAGGCTGCTTACATAAATCCTTCATCACGTCATAGGCAGAGAATACACTCAGAGAGGTCAGTCCATTTCCCTTTCTGTTAGAAGTGGTGTCACTTCTCAGTATTGTTCTAAAAACAGATTAGTCACAGGAGATCGTATAGTGCTTGTATTACTGGCCTGTACAGTCAGCCTTCAACGTTGATGATAAAATGTTCTTTTGGAGCCTCAGCAGGCTCTCTGAATGTTTCTGCCATGCCATCTGTACACAGTGTTCGTCTTAGAGTAAAGATGGTGAGAAGACAATGAAGCATGGAAGCAAGTCCTGGCTCTGTCATGAGCTGGAACATCAGGAGTCATCATGGCTTCCATTTATGGCAGATCCAGGACTTGCCATCATCCTAGCAAGTGGCAATAACTATCAGGAATACTGCTGAGGAGGTTCCAGCATGGCAGGAAAAGTCTCTTGAATTCTAAGATGCCAAAATGAGGCTTCAGGGGATGGAGTTCAGAACCAGACTGTGTGGCTGTGTATGTGAACATCACTTGATATTTTGCTTCTGAGTTTAACTTCTAACATCTGAGGTGGCTCTCCCGCCTGAATATCGTTGTTGTTGTTGTTTGGTTATCAGCTGCCACATCTGTTGACAGAAAATATTGTCTCTAGCAATACTCCATTTCTCTCTCTCTCTCTCTCTTAAAAACAAAAGACCTTAAGAAAAATTTGTGTATGTGTGTGCCTGTACGCAGGTGCTCATAGAGGCCAGATGTGTCAGCTCTCCCTGAGGTCAGAGGTAAAGATGGTTGTAAGCTGTCCAGTGTGGGTGCTGGGAATCAAACTCAGGTCCCCAACAAGAATGACACAAACTATTAACTTCTGAGCCACCTCCACGGCCCTCAACCTTCCCTCCCTATTGACTATTGACTAGTGGAGTGAAAGCCTCGAATGTTATCAATGCCAAGCTCATGAACAAGGTAAGTAAAGTAAAAGATCACAAGTTTTCAGCGTGGGCCCAAGGAAGACGTGGGCTCTGATGAGCACACACTTTTAGCATATCTATGTCGAACGCAGAGAGAACATTTGCCTACTACTTCTCTCTAAGATATTGGGTTGCTGAAGATATAGTAGTAAATATTAGATAACTAGAGAGGTATATGAGTCTTATGTGTATGATGACATCATCTATGCATATATTATATTTTATATACACATATGGCATATGTGTGTTTATAAAGTATATATGGAAAAGCTGAGTACAGGTTCTGTCAGGATCCAACAATGAGAAATAGTGGGTCACATTTCCATAAAGACATGAGATAATATTTGCAGATAAGCAGATCCACTGGGAATCTTGCTCTCATTGTGCATCTTGAATAAAACTAAATATGTCAACTCTCTGGGTTCTTAACCCACCTCCTCCATCCCTACTTCAGCCACATTAACCAACATTTAGACATCTATTTCCAAGGGAATTTTTCTCATACTGCTTGGGATCTGTGGTCTCTGTCATTGTGGGTATAATTCCAGGGGACATAATGAACCCACATATTGCTTTTCTAGTCCAAGTGCCAGTGCAATAAACCAAGTTTTGCAAACTGGAAATCAGTTGTCTTAAAATAATTCTTTTAAAATTGCATTTTCTATTTGTATGTGTATGGGTGGGTGCATATGCCATAGTATACCCATGGAGGTCAGAGGACAACTTTTGGAATCTCTCTCTCTCTCTCTCTCTCTCTCTCTCTCTCTCTCTCTCTCTCTCTTACCATGTGGATCCCTGGTATCAAACTTATGTTGTTGTCAAGCTTGGTGGCAGATGCCGTTACCAAATCCAAATTCCAAATTGTGCTGTTACCACAGAGCAAATCCAAATTCATGATAGAAACTGTATAGCGTGAGACCAGTGATTTGGTTACTGAATCTGCTAATTGTTCAGCTTTTGGTTTCTAGGAGACTCAGTTTGTCTATTTAGTTTTTAAAGGTGATGGATATTACCAATTTACAGGAATTTCTGTGCAGGTTAAAATACTGCAAAACACTTCAGATAGTCCCGTATGTAATGGGCCATCAGTGAAAAACATTTAGCATTTTCATTACTGGGGGATTCCACTGTCTAAGGTCTTAGCAAGAGATAGACCACCTTGCAAAACAGGATGAAGGGAGACATCCTAAAAGAGCATGGTGCACTTGTTGGACATCCTGATGTTCTAAAATGGTGAGAATTTGCTGGAGGAAAAACAATCTTCATGCCCAGGGAAATCGTACCCTTTCCTGGGGAGAGCAGGAATTTCCCTGAGAGGACGCTCCCAGGCTTTCTTTTTTGCCCCTTTGAGCAGATTCTCTCTTGTGCTTCTTAAGTTTCTGTTTTCTTGGCATGGAGTCTGTTTACCCTAATTCACTTGTGGGTTTTCTGAACTTTTCCCCCTTCGAGGATAGTTGTTTTAAATTGGTCTGTGGCAGGAATGGTATTTAGAGGGAAGGTATGGGAAAGTATGGCTGCCTAAGACAAACATGGTGATTTAAGACTCTAAATACTTCCACGGGAATATTTCATCTCTTAGAACTTCTTTTCTGTGTGTTTTTGTCTTCAGACTTAGGAAAAAGTTCTTCCCAGCCAGCTACCGTGCCTTTGAAGGCTGAAGTCCCTGTGTGTTGGTCTCCACCCTATCGGATGATTTGGGGAAGTATTTTCCAGGCTCCTTCCTGAGTGAGTTTCCTCAAATTTGAGCCAAGAATTAGAGTGGACAGTGGCTCTCCAAGTGGAAATACTTTGTGTTATTCATGAAATGCCTGCTCAAGCTCACAGGAAGGCTGAGGAGGATCTACAGTATGGGTTTTAAGTAGCAGGGTGGAGCACAGTTTAAAAAGCAGGGGATTTGATGGAGCTTTGATGGGTTATCGCTTTATCAGAAGGTAGACTTAAAACTTCAACATGACAACTCTTGGCTAAATAGTGTATACACACACACACACACACACAGAGAGAGAGAGAGAGAGAGAGAGAGAGAGAGAGAGAGAGAGAGAGAGAGGTTTGTGTGATGTGTTCTGTTTCTTACACTGTTGTCACGTGGACATGCTCTCTTTTCCATCAGTCACAGAGAAGTCTGTCTTCCTTTAAAGCTTTGGACTGTCGCTTTCCCACCAAGCGCCCCTGGTCTTCCTCTCTCCACATTGGCAGATCTATGCGGTTGGTTCTCCGATTCACTCTCTGGCTGTCCCAGCTTTACAACCACACACCAGGAACTGCTTCCATAGCACGCTCAGAGCATTTGCTGGCTCTGTTTCTGTTTTCTCTTTGCTATCACACTCTTGTGCCTTGTCAATCTTCTGTCTCTCTGCAACATCCCACAACTTATGACCTGTTTTGTTCTTCTTTTTTTTTTTTTTTTTTTGGTTTTTCAAGACAAGGTTTCTCTGTATAGCCCGGGCTGTCCTGGAACTCACTCTGTAGACCAGGCTGGCCTCGAACTCAGAAATCCGCCTGCCTCTGTCTCCCAAGTGCTGGGATTAAAGGCGTGCACCACCACTGCCCGGCTTGTTCTTCTATTTCTTTTTTTAGTCCTCACAGTGAATTTTAAACTAACTTTATGTTTTCTAAGTAGGATATACTTGGGTCAAATTTTGTCTTAATGGCAATCCTCAGAAGCTAGCCTTGCCTGGATCAGAGCAATCCTTGCCTGGATCAGGACTAGTCTTGCCTGGATCAGGGCGATTCCAGCCTTGCTATCTCTTCTCTATAGGAATGATGGCCAAGTAATGATTATTGGATGCTCTTATTCTATTTTTAAACTAAAAACTAATTGTTATGGTGAAATATCCATAACATAAAATTTTTATTTTTTTTTGATTTTTTAGATATTTTAAATTAGAATTACGTCACTTTCCTCCATCCTTTTCCTCCCTCCAGCCTTCCTACTTCCCCTCCCTCAAGCTCTTTCATTCCCCACTCTGAAGCTGATAGCCTCTTTTCCTTTGATTATTAATGTCTATGGATGCACGTATAAATGAAGCATGAGTCTGTTCTTGCTTGTGTGCATATGGTTTCAGGGACAAGCATTTTGTATTGGATGACTGATAAGGAAGCTCATCCCTGGGAAAAGTTAAGGCTCCCAGCAGTCATTAGTCACCTGTAGTTCTTTGTCTTAGGGTGGGGCTCCTTTCCATACTATATGTCTTTTAATAAACATAAAATTTACCGTATTGCTTTAATAAAGACCACGGTCAAATGCAACTTGTAGAGGAAAGGGTTTATTTCAGCTTACAGCTAATGAAGGGAAGTCAGGACAGGAACTCAATTTGGGGGTGTGAGGGCAGGAACTGAAGAAAGAGACCATGGAGGAGTGCTATTTGCAGTCTTGCTTCTCAGACTTATGTTCAGCTACCTTGCTTATACATTCCCAGGACCACCTGCCCAGGGACAGCATGGCCCACAGTAGGCTGGGCACCTTACATCAATTACTAATCAAGAAAATGCCACACAGACTTGCCTACTTCCCATATAACCCTAAAAAAACTAATCTACACAACATGCTAAACTCTTTTAAATATATTGTAATTCAGCTGATCTCTAGAACTCTTAATATGTTGTTTCCTTTTCTTATATTTGTACGTATACATTGATTTACTGATTTTACAGTATTGGGGACTGATGCTAACACCTTCTGTATTCTAGGCAAGCACTCTTCCACTGAGCTATAATCCCAAACTTGTCTTTTTTACTGTTTACTTTGAGACAGGGTCTTATTAGGATGTCAAGGCTAGCCTTGAATATACAGTCCGCCTGCCTCAGCTTCCAAAGTTGCCAGGATTACAGGCCCACACACCAGGCTTGGCTAAAATTTTGTGTATCGTAAAAAACATTTCCACTTATGTAATCAGAGAGAAACGTCAACAGAGTTAGAAGTTGGCGCAAGGGATTGGTTGTAACTGCTTTGGAGTTCTACTTTTTGGCTTGACTGTTCATGGTGCTGTTGTTTTGTTCTGGGAGATGGGCAGTGCTGTTTTGTTTACTTTAAGAAGGCAGCAAGCCAGGAACACACAATCAAACAAGGGAAGTTTCTGTGCTGGCATAGTATTTTTCCAGTTAAGTGGCAAC
This sequence comes from Grammomys surdaster, assembly GCF_004785775.1. Classification (NCBI taxonomy): domain Eukaryota; kingdom Metazoa; phylum Chordata; class Mammalia; order Rodentia; family Muridae; genus Grammomys; species Grammomys surdaster. The sequence goes on along the minus strand of NW_021604760.1, from coordinate 95,923 downwards.
ACGTAAATTGTAACTTCCTTTCACTTGATGTGGCCACTGTGTACTGGAGTTTAACATTTCACATTGATTAAACCCAGTGCAGTAAATATTTTCAGGATTTCTGTTGTAAAATAGGTCCATGCATATCACCAGCAATGTGCACTTTCACACACTAACTTCACAGAGTGTATTTTGCCTGTCACCCATCTTTCAGACTTAGAGGAAAGCCATTATCTTCCCTCAACCTCCATTTTTTTGTTTGCTTGTTTGTTTTGTTGTTTTTGTGTGTTTTCTTGTGTTTGAGACGAGGTCTCTCTGTGTAGCCCTTGCTGTCCTAAACCCGATTTGTAGATCAGGCTGGCCTCGAACTCTGAGCTCTGCCTGTCTCTGCCTTCTAAGTGCTGGTATTAAAGGTTTTCAGATGGCCCATGTTTCTCATTTGAATTTCTACTTTCTTGAAATTCTCTTTTTCTTCCACCTGCATTTTGCTTTCTGTGGTTTCTCCCAACCCCAAAGTATTTTCCTTCTCAAAAGAAAACCAACCAACCAACCAACCAACCAAAAAACCTTAAATCAATTGGTTTACACAAGTAGCGTTAACCCAATATTATAACAGTGCCAAAAAGCTTTACTTGGTTATTAGGCACCCTGTGGATCGCCTTCCTCAGCTGTGGCAGTGACACCGAGCCCCGACTTCTCTCTGTTCCATGGCAGTGACAC
>NW_021604760.1:75205-95214 GCF_004785775.1 Grammomys surdaster | reverse complement strand
GCAGTGACACCGAGCCCCGACTTCTCTCTGTTCCATGGCAGTGACACTGAGCCCCGACTTCTCTCTGTTCCATGGCAGTGACACTGAGCACCGACTTCTGTCTGTCCCCAGGTCTTTACCACATCACCAGGTTCTTTCCCATTTCCTTAATTGTGAATATCTAGGATCTTAACTTTCTTCTGGTTCATGGTTCTTTGATTATCAATATAGATTATTATCGTATGCTAGCCTCTGTCTAGAGAGCAGCAGAACTATTTTTTTGTACATATACTGGCAACTTTTTTTGTCTTTTAGAATGAAAGGTTAGATATACACTTAAGAGGAGTTCAGTTTTTTTCAAAATTATTTTAGCAGCTTTATGTCTAAATAAAAGCAGCAAAGATAGAGTTCCTTCGTACCCTATTTGTGTTCCCCTTATTAACATCTTTTTTAAAAAATACTTTTAAAAGTGTGTAGGTATTTCTGTGAATGTATGTCATATGTGTATGGATGTTTGTGGAGGCAGGAGTTGTAGGCAGTTATGAGCTACCTAACGTAGGGGTGATAACCTAACTTGGATCCTCTGGAAGAGCAGCAAGCACTCTTCCAGTACACTCATTAGCATCTTATATCCCAGGATGACTCACTTGTTATTATTCATTCACTTACCAATATCAGTTTATTATCAATTACTATTATCAATGAACCAATAATCAGTAAGTGATGATTAAGTCCAGGTTTCTTTCAAAATTTGCCTTCCCACTTTTCCTTTACTCCTGAGGGTTCCCCACGATGTGCTCCACTGCTTTGTTGTCACGTCTCAAGAGAGGCATGGTGGATGTGTCAGTGTCTACATCTTCATTTTTGATGACCTCACTAAGTTTTAGGTGTGATGATCCAGTATTTGTGAACTTTTTCTTACTGAAATTTATCTGATTTTTTCCATGATTAAACCGGAGTTATATGTTGTTTGGGGGAGCACCCGAAGGTGCTGTGCAGTTTTCTTCATGTACCATGGAGGGTTCCATATGGCATATCCCTTATGAGTGTGTTGATCTTCTCCCCTTGGCTGATGTGGTGTTTATTAGGTTTTTTATTGTAAAGTTGCACCTACAACCTTGGTTATGCGTTATACTTCTTGGGATGAAGTTACTGCAGCTCACACTTAAAGATACGGCAAAGGCGGAGCCACACAAATGTTTTGAATTTCTCAGCACAACAGATTTGTTTCTTTGGTGGTGGCATTCGTTTACATTACTGTAGAACTCACTCATATCTATATTTACATTTGGGTTATAATCCAGCATGACTCAATTTAGTTTGTTTCTAAAATTGGGCCATCTTTGGCCATCTTTGAATTCTATCTGTTGGCTCCTTGTTTCTTCTGATATGCCGCTATCAGAATGGCTTGTTATGTTTGCGTTTTTTCTTTTGTTAGCTTCTGGAACTCTAGGATACTTTATACCTAATTGGTAAATTTTTCTATAGTTATGGAACCAGCTCTTTCTCTAAGAATTTCTGGTTTTTTGTTTTATTGGAGAATGTTTTAGAATCCAGGATCTAAATGTCTGAGGTGCTCTGCTTGTGAGTTGTCATGGCTTCTGGACTCCTGAACCTGACAGAGAAAGGAGCATGTGTTTTTAGGCCAATCTCTGTACAGCTGTACGTCTAGAGGTGCTTCTGTTTGTATCCACCTATTTCCACATCCGGCTAGGAACGAGTTCACGTGCTCTCATCTATGTCCGTATTAAGCTCAATATGAATTCAAGCTGCTGCCAAGTGAGTCATCCCAGCTTTTTCTGTCTTCTTGTCTGTAGCTTCCTACTCAAACAGTGAGCCATGGAGCTCCCATCTGCCACATGCCATTTAGTGGTTCAGGTTCAAGCTTGTGGATAGTGTTTCAGAATAATTTTTCTGCTCTCAGTAGCATACAACTTTATCAACAGGAGAACCAAGACTGTGAGACAAATGAGAAGTTTCTGTCAAGTACAGCTACAGAAACATTAGCAGTAGTCCAACTCTTTGACAGAGGAAGACAAATCCTCAATCTGGCCTACTGCTTTCAAAATGACACTCTTAGCTTGCAACTAAAAAATTTTAAGACAGGAAAAGTGGTAAGAAGAAAAATCTAAGTGGGATGTCTTTCGACCCTGTCCTGCCCGAGTTGGTGAGTGTGTTAGTACAGGAAGCATGGCATGGGTAGAGAAGAATGGTAGGGGTTTCATCCCTCTGAGAAATGAGAGTCAGAGTTATCTGCCATTAAGCCACCTGGAGTATCAGAGACAGTAGCTGAGGGCAAAGAGAAGCTGGACTAGAAAATAAAGGAAGAGGGTGAGAATCAGTGGTGACTGAAGGCTCATTCTAGTGGGTGATGCTGCAGTTTGCTCCATCAGCCTTGATCTTATGGGCTTTGCCAAGAGAATAGACAAACTAGATTCCTGGATTAGCTCCTTCCAGATGAAGTGAATTTAGCATCTACAGCAAATGAGTCTAAGACAATACCTGTCTCTCACTAGGTCCAGATAGGAATAGATGCTATTTCTGCTACTCTGATGGCACCTGAAGAATTAATACTCCCATTTCCCTGGATGTGAGCAGTATGCTGACATCTCACAGATGAGTCCAACTGTAGAACTTGCTTTTAGAGGAAGAGACATGATTTGTCCAGATGATGCTTGCAGTTCAGAAGACAGTTCTATGAGCCACCAGTTTTGGGGGCAGAAAGACAGCGTCTGTTTCTTGCAATTAGAGATCCTCATGTAACAGGCTTGGATATCTGTAGCACCTATTTTGCCTCCTCCCACCACAGCTGCCCACTGCCTTACAGGTGACATTTCATAGGTTACTCTCCAACTAACCACCTACACTCCAACCTCTATCTCTGACCCTGTTTATTGGGTAAAATCAATATTTGACACACAATGAGGGGACCTGAGATCATACAAAAGTATATCAGCTTATTTCAATCCTTTCTAAAATGTATGATCTTAAATATTATGAGGAATAATGGTAGAAGGTAATGATAATCAAGAAAAAAATGAAGGAGTTTCAACCTTGTGCTAAGAGTGAAACAGGAGATAGAAAAAATTGATTCATAAAGGGTTATCAGTATTCTTGTGTGTGCATGAGTGTGCATGTGCTTGTGCGTGTGCGTGTGTGTGTGTGTGTGTTTGGCTGAGTACCTGTGCATGTGTAAAAGCCATAAATGAACATCAGGTAGCTTATTCTAACTTTCTTCACCTTGTTTCTTTTGTTGTTGTTAGCTTTGTTTTTGTTTTGAATTTTTGTTTGTATGTTTTGTTTTGTTTGGACAAGGTTTCTCTGTGTGTAACCCTGGCTGTCTTGGAACTCAGTCTATAGACTAGGCTCGTCTCGGACTCACAGAGATCCGCCTGTCTCTACCTTCTGAGTGCTGGGATTAAAAATGTGCAACATTGGCCACCGAGACCTTGTTTTTTTTGTTGCTGTTGTTTTTTGTTTATTTTTTCCTGTCTAGGGTGGCTTGTCTGCAAGCTCCAGTGATCACCTGCCTTCTTCCCCACCCTCAGGGCTGGTGAAACCATGTTCAGCTTTCTCTGTGGGTGCAGAGAACCTGAACTCAGGTCCCCATGCTTGACAATCTAGATTCCTTGCTATCTCTCTCCCTGGGATTAACAGCATTCCAGGCGTTGGAAAGGTAGATACACTATTATAGAGCTCACCTTGGATGCTGTCTGTAGGGGTGGAGGGTTAGGAGGGAGGGAGGAAGGCATAGGGGGAAGCTGTCTGAGACAGATTATTAAAGAAAGAAATCCATAAGTTTATACAAGTCCGGCTTGTGAGGTCTTGGATCCTGTTAGCTTTTCCTGAGGCCCCATGTGTCTTCTGCTGTAGTATGAGAGGGCCACAGCCTCCCCACCTGTTCTGGTCTTTCTTCCAAAGTGACAGGCGGAGAGTAAGTCATCTGTGGGGAAGTGAGTAGATGGAATTTTCAGAGTTTCTATTCTGTTTATAGTAGTCACGATGATTTCATTCTTGCCACTGTTCCTTGAAGCAGGGTGAAAAGTTGGTCTGTCAAAGGGCCAGGGTCATACTGTGCACCCAAATGGAGCCAGAGTCGCTTGGAAAGTCCAGCAAAGCTCTTCTTTGTTGTTTACTGTGCCTCTGACACGTTAAGTGACGGATGGTCTCAGGCTCACTATCACAGTGTATTTTTCTTTTTCTTTTTTCCTTTTCACAATGTGCTTTTTTGAATCCTAGCCTGTTTGAAACCTTAGTGTGATAATAATAGATGAAATGCATCTTTTAGGTATGAACTTGATCTTTGGCGAGCAGGAACCATCTTTGTTTAGCTCACTGTTCAATGTTCATCCTGCTTCAGATATTAGCTAAGAGTAGGGAGGTCCTCAGCATTTTTGCTGGATGATGGAGTGAATTTTGAACTAGTCACTTTATAAAAGAAAGATCTTTTTTGGCATCTATTGAAGTGTAGAAAGTCTTGTCTACTTTTAAAAAATATTTATGTGAAAGTGTTTCAAGATTTAAAAGAAATATCCACATGGAGATGTTTATTATAAAACTACTGAATCTAATCCTTTGACTTGAAAGGAAATATTTTCTTGCATACCATGTGGAAACACTTTGTGCTATAATGTTAGCAAATAGTTATACATGGGACTTAAATGTTAACATTGATTGGCAACCCAGTACATCCAAAGGAAGCCCACTATTGGATGCTTTGTGTTCAGTGTGACCTGAGAGGCCATTCTAGAGCAGACAGCATCACAACAACTTAAGATCTTGTTAGGAATGCAGAACCTCTGACCCCAGTCAGGACATGAAACAAAATTCATGTTTAATAGGACTATATGCACATTATAATTTGGAAAGTATTGCTTCAGAGGAATTTTGAAAATGCACATTGATTGGAAAACTTATCCTTGGTAATATTTGGTCAGTTATCTCAAATTTGACTCTTACAGCTTTAAGCCTAAGTTATTCTTTGTTGCATATAACAGCTATTCAAATACTTGCAGATAGGATCCAAATGTTTTCTTGCCTGTGGTCCTCTAAGAACTAGGAACCTCTAAGAGACTAGGAACCCTTCCTACCCAGAGCGTGCCAGTGGTACCTTTGCTTGTGGGATGATTTTAACATGAATGCCAGAGATGTGAGGTGGTGTCTCCCTTTGCCCTCAGGATGGGTGGAATAGGATCGAGCAAGAACATCCTGAGCTAAGAGTGTGCATCCAAGCCCCAGAGCAAACAAACAGGATGAGGCCACTTGTTTCAGTTTTCCTGATTATTTTCTGCAGATGGAGGCTTTCCCCTAATTTTCCATCCTCCTGGGCACAGCTTTTCAAACTCGGTCTTTTAGTTTCTAAGTGAAAATACCCTGATTATTCAGCTGCCTCTCTGATATGACAAGACTAGAATGTACACTTTTTTTATTTATTTGCATTTCAATCTTAGTAGCAATAATATGCTCTTACTAAATGGTGCCGTCACCGGTGAATTAATAAATGAAGTGATGCGATTATAAAACTTTTGTTGTTGCATTTTAAAAACATAGCAGTGAGCTTCTGTGCCTCACCCAGTGTGGCATGATGAGGTAGGCAGGACATGCCACAGCTGTCCAACCACTGTGGAGTTACTATCAATTCTAATTCAGACTTTATACTTGATGATCTCAGCCTAGTTATAATAGATAAGAATATGGTCCTCACTGTTATAGCTGTATTCAGAAGGCCAAAATAACCTGCACTAAGTCAATTTAGCTAACCAATAAGGTGGCATTTGCTTCAAATGACATGTTTAGAGTTTTTACATTGGGCTATGGAGGATTTCCAAGGTTAGGAAGCCCTTCCTGACTCAATACATTTTGACTTCCTTCCTTCCCATCATTCTACTAACACAGTAGAAACCATGTCCACTGTGGCACCCTCCCTTTCTCTATAACTATTACCAAGGCTGCGGGGGGGGGGCGGGGAGAAGGGGGCGAGATGAATACAAAGTACATGGATAACGCAGTGATCCCGGACAACAGTGGGAAGCATGGCATTTTCTGGTATTGGATATAATAATAGGTAGAGGCAGAGGAGGGAGAAAGCAGACCGGCCCTTTTGCCATGGCAACAATAAGAGCATTTATTACATAAACAGAAGAAGGAAATGCATTTATTTGGTCCCTGTGCTTTTCTTTCCTAATACCCAGGCCCTATCTCCCATTTTTAGTTTAGTTTAGACTCTTCAGAGGCCAGCCAGCTACCTCACAATGACATCAATGGCTTCTCTAAATGCCCATGTTATGCAGGCATATGCTGACTTCATGGTTTATTATCTAAGTATAAATACATAAAGTTTTCTTTAAAAGCTCGAGAAGAATGCCCTGGGTCTTCTTTTATCAGGCACGAAGAGATGTTCTCTTTCAAAGTCTGTCTTCATCTGCTGGCAATCTGCTTACAAGCAGGAATCAAGGCGCAGATTTCTTTCTAGTTGTGTCATTAGAAAACTGTCTGGTTCATTCATGTTTGTCTCAAAAGTAAATGGTTGGCAGATCCCAGGCGGCAGCTCTGTACCCAACCTCACAAAACCCAGAGGAAGAGGGCCTCCCAGGAGCTCTAACCTGGGCAATATCTCAGGTAAAAATGAATCACCCGTGATGTCTGCTGTTAGAAGTTCTAATCCAGATGCTGGCCTCTGAACTTATACTACTCAGACCTTCAACGGGTCAGTGATAAGAACATCAGACATCTAGAGATTGACATCACTAATCTGAAGAAATCCCTTGTTTTGCTGTCTGAAGAGACCTCCAAAAATTGCAAAGGACTTTATTGGACTTGATTTACTCTTTTACAATAGAAAAGGCTGTGTACAGCTCTTGACTGTGTACATCCCTTAAAGAAGAATGTTGCCTTTACATAGACAAGACAGGGATGGTTAAAGAGAGCATGAAAAAGGTCAGAGAAGGCCCTGAGAAAAGACAGAGAGAGAAAGAAAAAGATGAGTGCTGGTACAAGAATTGGTTTTCAACCTCTCCATGGCTATCAACCCTACTTCCTCCCATCTTGGGACCATTAATTGGGTTATTTTCACTTATTCCTTTTGGTCCCTGGGCCTTAAATAGGCTGACTAACTTTGTAAACAACAGATAAATAATTTGGTAGCAAAACCTATTCAGATACATTATCATAAGTTAGCTATGGAGGACCACGAGACTCAAGATGAGGTTGTTACTCTATCCAGGGTGTTCCCAAAACCCATCTCCACCCAACCTAATAGAGGGGACTTCCACACCTAGACCAAGCAGAGAGGGGCCACCCAGAACTCCCTCTGACTGGCGATCTGAATTCTTACTTAGACTGTGAGGCTAAGCACTGCAAGGGTATACAAATAAAAGTTAAAAATATCTCTCTAGGTTCCCTGAGGGACAAGCCTGACTGCATAGGGGTTGATGTCAAAAGTATCCCCTCTCCAGGAAAAAGACATCGAGATGGGTATGGCCCTCATGCCTCACTGGACAACGACAGGGGTACCGGAGCCATTACAAAGTCCCCTTCAATTACTGGAGGTCAGGCCTTTATCCTCGCCTTCGCAAGATGAGAATCACCACAGCCCTTCTATACTTAGAGAAGGGAGGAGATGTCAGGGGCAGCCCTGCTTATACACTAAAGGCCTAAAATCATCCATAGGCCTAAAATCAGCAATAGGCCTGTCATACATGTATACTAACACCAAGTCTTGGGTCTCTGTGGAAAAACATTGAAACAGATGGCTATAAGCTATAGTAAACAGGCAGTTTTTCTGACAATTTACCAGCCTGAGTAGTCATAGACCTTGTAAATAGGTAGCCTTGGCAGACAATACCAACTCAGATAAGGACAAATGAATCATAGGCAGAGTCATAGTGAATTGTCTCCTGAACCTTCACCCAGCTGATATCCTGTTCTGAAAGATATCTGTACTCCCCCTGAACACCCACACTCTAGTGTCATTCCCTTCTCCATATCCTGCCTTTCTGTGTTTATAACCCCTGTGTGAATAAGTAAAAATTATGATTTGATTTAATAAAAAAAAAAAAGGAGTAAATGGTCATGGGAGCATCTCTGATGAAGAAGCCCTGTGTGGTCCTAGTAGCAAAAAGAAAACCAGTACACACTTGATCAGTAGCCTTTATCTCCAGGTGCCTCAGAGGGCACTTGTCTTTACCATGTTGCTGTGTTCCTGAGGCTCACTGGTCTACTGCAAAGAAGAGAGGCTATTAAACATTTGTGAATCAAACATTGCACTTTTGGAGCTACGAAGATGAGGGATGCAGATAGTAACCTTGCCAGAGCATAGCTATGTTTTCACAGACTTTTGGGGAGTCACAAATTGAAGAAAATAACAAACCTCTTGAGCCCCATTCAGTGAGTTTTCCAAATAGTACATATCTGCAACAGGAACTGTGAAATGGATGGGCATATGCTGATGAGGTTCCTAACCACAGGAACCTAAAATAGATCCGATCAATGGGGACAAATATCAGCTCTCTCGTTTTGGTGCTAGGGATGGACTCTAGGGCCTTGTGGATGTAAAAACAGGTGCTCTGAGCTGGAGGTCCACACTACCCAGTTTCAAGCTAAGAAAGATACCTAATGTCTTTGGAGACTCAGTTTCCACAACAACCATCTGCAATCAGAATCAACTCTACCACAAGAAAGGATTGTTATGATTAGCACCGGACATAGTGGAAGCTTGACATCCTGGGGAGGTGAGTTTCCAAAATAGTAACCCCAGCATGTTTCCATCTCCACTGTGGTTTGGATCTGAAGAATCTGTTGAGTATTCTACTGTCTTCATTTTCTTTAGCTGTAGTCCACCAATCTTTGCTTCTCTCCTAGTATTTCTGTACATTTCATATACAACCTTCCTAATATATATTTCTTGAATTTGTGTCTCAATTTTCAGAGGTAGGTTCAAAATCCTTATTGCATAATATTTAAGGACAAAGTCTGATATCCAGTATCTCATCCATTTGTGCCCCATATTCTATTGGTTCAGAGACTGAGAACCACTATGTCTCTTCCCTTTCCAAATAGAAAACAAGAAATAATTGCTTCCTGGAGGAGTAGTTATTGTGTGCTGTGCTGCACCTCCCTGAAATGTATATGCTGAGGTCCCAAGCATAATTACCTCTGAAGATGAATGTATTTGGAGGTAGGATTATGAGGGTGGGCCTTAAGTCTATCTGACCAATATCCTTAGTAGAGCAAATTTGAACACACAGGGAGCTACATGAGGAACGGGCTTGCAGAAAAGAGACCTGCCAGGACAGCAATAGCATCCATCCTCATGCCAAAGACAGGCTATGGGAGGGACATAACCTACAAGTACCTCGATCTTGGCTTCCAGCCTTCCAAATTTAAAGAAAATAGTTTTATTGTTTGATATACCTAGCCATTATAGATGAATAGAGTGATTTTTAAAGTGATTTAACTAGCTGGCCATTAGCATAGTTCCGATACTGTGCCGTGCTTAGGATAAAGCCTCATTAGGGAACTGGTGTTCCAGTGGCTGGAGAAAGGCAGTAGCTATAAATCAGTAAAATATGTCACACAGGACCAAGAGCTACAAACAGAAATGAAGGAATCTGTTACACAAGAGCTTCAATTTTGTGTTCATAGAGGTTTCATTGTGGATGTGACATTTTAGCAAACATCTGAATTAGATGAAGGAGACGGATAGGAACATGTGGGGCAAGAGAGGATCTCATGTGCAGGGGATGACAGTGGGAAACTCCCATCTGGGACTGTGTTGTGTGACTGTCCAAGGACAGCAGTGAGTGGCCAGTGGAGCTGACATGTGAAGGACAGGAAAGGGATTAACGTGTGGAGGAAGTAAGCTAGACTCCAGAGTGGGTACAGAGAATAGACGAATGGTAGATGAGGGCCGTGGAGGGAGAGAGGGAAGTAGGGAGGGAAGGAGGGAAGAAAGGAGGGAGGTAAGGAGGGAGGGACAGAGACAGACAGACAGACAGACAGAGGAGAGAGATAGGCAGACAGAAAAAGATACACACACAAATACACAAAGAGAGAGAGACAGAGACTGAAATATAGAAGCTAGTCTTGAAAGGATCATAAGCTATATGAGTTTTTCTGTAGGTCATTTCAGAAAGGCATAACTACAAAGACAACAAATAGATCTCAGTCATGACTTGGATCAAGGGAAGGAAGAAGATTGACAAGGTGAAGCACAGACAGTATTTTATGTAAGTGGCCTTTTTGCCTGGTGTAATGGTTGATTCATTCAACACTATGCTTGGATTTGTCCAAGCTATAGAATTTTATTTACAGTACACAGTGGCCCTTAATATATAAAATTAAAAAAAAATAGGAGGATCCCAAAGTAGAATATGGAACATGAAAAAGCAATTTATTCATATTTTCTAATCTTCAGAGGGACTGGGGAGAGAAGCTGCTGACTTAAGTACCTTTGGAAATGAATATAGAGATTACCCATAAGCCCTGTAGTCTAGTTGATAGAATCTCTTTTTGCGAGGGAGGCAATGAACAACTTTAAATAGATGTCTCTTGGAATCAAACAGTTAGGTGAACGATTTCTAGCCATTGATAAAAGAGCTTGTAAGCAATGAGGTGAGGTGGCAGAGCTGCCCTCGTGGTCATGGATGAGAGTAGAAACCAGCATGAATTTATGTTTCCATAATAGTTACATAGGTTAACATATGTAAATAATCACACACACACACACACACACACACACACACACAGACATGTCAGCATGAAGGGTGTAGAAGCAAAGACATACTCAGTCTTATCCAGATTTTTCTTTCTAATACCATTCCAATAAAAGGAACCAGACATTTTTAGAAAAATGACTCATTCAGTAGCAGGAGATATACAATATGACTGCAGAACAGATTATTGTAGCACAAAGCAAAGAAATACTTTAAAAATATACCTACAATGGTGGGTTTTGTTAAAAGGAAACAAAAGCCATATTCTGGGGCCTTTAATGGTCCAAAAAGCAGTTGGGCATCATTGTAAGGTATCATTGACTTATACTTTAGAACAGAAAGTAATATTTATGTCTACTGATACATAATTCAACACATCAGTAAGTGGTTGAAAACAGATCTCCTGTGCAGGGGAGCTTCAAGGACACAAAGCTGACTCTCTAGTCCCTAAGAATGGGCAGCACGAGATGATTTCTTCTCAAAGAATAGAGTGTGGAGAGGAGGAAGGGTCACTTTAAGAGGTAAAACCTGATGCTGCTACCTCAGCCATGTGACTAAGGCCAGTATCGGCAGGAAGGGGGTCATGTTGATAGCAGGTGCTCTTGATGGGATGCAGTGAGAGAGAGTGGGGAGCACAGTACCTCCCTGGTCTTCACACAGCCACAGACTAATCGTGAGGAGAACACAGGGAGTGGCTGAGGTTGATCTCACAAGATCAAGACTCCTCCAGGCTGTCAATGCTATCTAGACCCAGCAAAGCCTGGAAGGGTCCTGTGGTGGGAAAGGATGCTTGGGGAAAAAGGGAAAACACTGATAATATGTGGAGTTAGTATTTGTTAATTGATTTGACAAGTGCATCTGACAAATGTAGATTACAAGTCAGAAGGGAGACATAGTCTAAGGGCATGAAAATTGTACTAATTTTTATGATAAAAATTTCTGTAAATTTCTGTAAATTAAAAGCTTCTAAAATAATAATAATAATACTAATAAAATATGATAATAATGATAATATAAAAAAAACCCCAATGTTCTTGAAAAAAATCCTTTCCCAGGTTTTACCCCATGCCAACCAATCCAGTATGTATGGTGATGGGAGCCAGGCACCAGAGTTTTTTAAAGCTCCAGGCAGTCTGGAATGCTCTGGTAAAAGTGGCACTCTGTAACTCATGACAGATGTTCTGAATTGAATGAAGTGTTTGTTTCTATTTCATACCTTTGTGTAGCAGTATTTTTAATCAGAGAGATAAATATAAAGTCCTGGAACAAGCTGCCCATTTCAGCACCACTCGATGCCATGCCATTAGATACTGAGCCATTAATTGAGGAAGTATCAAGTGTAATTACAAGAATCACTAGATCTTAAAATTTCTCCTGTAACTTTCGTCTACCAAAATGAAAAAAAGGATGTAAAGATGGCTCAGTGGGTAAAATGTTTGCTGCACACATATGCCAGTAGAGTTCCTATCCCAAGAATCCATTTAAAAGCTGACCGTCATGGCACATACCTGTAAGTGTAGTACTGGCAAGCGTGTGTGTGTGTGTGTGTGTGTGTATGTGTGTGTGTGTGTAGGTGGATTCCAGTGGCTCTTTGGCCAGCTAGTCTAGCTTAAATAACAAGTTACAGCTTAATGGGAAACCCTGTCTCAAAAAATAAGGGGAAGAATAACAAAGCAAGACACACAGCATCCACCTCTAGCCTCTACAGATACATGCACACGCTAGACCTGCGGTTCTCAACCTGTGGGTCGCGACCCTCTTGTGGATCGAAAGGCTACCCTGCATAGCAGATATTTACATTACAATTCCTGATAGTAGCAGAATGACAGTTACAGAGTAGCAGAAATAATTTTATTGTTGAGGGGGGCGTCCACCACAACATGAGGAACTGTATTAAAGAATTGCATCAGTAGGAAGATTGAGAGCACCACTCTACACAAACAAATGAAAAAAAAAAGAGTCATTTATATGCATACATACATACCCCGTGCTCTGTCTAATGCCCATTCCGCCCTCCATTGCCAGAGCCCCTCAGTACACTATAGTACAGGGTTCCCTAAATTGCTTCTTTGTCTAACCCCTTTGTTCCTGATACTTGTGTTATCCTGTTAGCATGCGACAGGAACAAAACTTGTTTTACAGATGATAAGACATAAGGAAGTTTATCTTAAAATAACTCTTGGGTGTCTGTGTCATTTTACCGCTTATCCACGATGAAAACAGAGTTGAACGCTAAGGAGATGGATGTTCCCTTTATATTGAAATATAAAGGGATTCTGGCTGAATCTTTCCTATGGAAGCATGTAGGACATCATCAGTATGGTTCAGAGTTGGTTGATCTTTTGATTTTATAATTGGCAATGCTGAGAGCCCACTTCACATAAAGACGTGGTGCAAGAGGGTAGAAGTATGTACGCCCATTTCAAAAGTTGTTGGAAATTGTGCCCTAATTCCAACCCCAAATTCATTGACCAGTCTTTTATAAAACTCAAGCCAGCAATGCAGACAGCAGTCTTTAAAATCAGACATTCTGATGCAGATACGCTAGTTAGTTGTTTACATGATGAAGGAAATAACGGCAGAAAAATATTTAAAGTCTTTGTTTTTCATAATTAAACCTTCAGGTTCCTGTAAGAGCAGAAAATTTGATTTGTTTTTCAGTATTAAACTTCCAGGGTCCTGTAAGAACAGAAAACTTGACATGTGCAGTAATACACTGCAATCTGTAAAATACAGTAACATATAGTCTCATATCTGAGCGGTGTTCTCTGGGTGTGCACAGTGCGAAGTACACATATTGTGTGTCCAGAGCCAAGGCTGCGGTGAAGTCACACACTGTGTAACCCAGGCTAGTGCTGCCAGAAAAACCTTGCATTTATTTATTTAATGTATTATTTATGTTAAATATGTTCACTTAAAACATTTATTTATGCTTCAGGTTGAATTGATTTTTAGTTGTTATGGCATTTTTTTCCCACAATCTCCAAATTCATTTCTACTACACCATATGGAATTTCAATCCCCAGTATATGAAGTTGTGTTCTGGTGGGCCTTCTCCATGGTTCCTGCTTTTCACCTTGTCTGGCCTGTTCTCTGCTCCAGGGGACTGACACGTCCACTGCAGTCTTTAGGCCTTATTACTTTGGCTTTTGGCTAACTCAGTCAGGACGGTAGACAGTCAGCATCTCTTTTCTCCACTCTTCCTTTCTCTCTGTTAATCAACTCCAGCTCTCACTTTGCTCTGGAACACGATTCCCTTCTCTCCTCGGCCTGTGTAGGACTAACAGCTTCCAGCTGTTGCTAGTTTCTAGGTAACTCTCTCTCTCTTTCTTTATATGTGTGTGTATTTTAGTATCTTCTATAAGATATACATTTATAATTTTTCTATCCTTTTATAAGCTGTCATTTTACTGAAATATTTCGAACCTGACCCTTTGAAGGTGTTACTTATTTTCTGTCAGAATATTGATAGATATGGTTAGCATATATTCTTGGGATTGATGAGTTCCCTCTCTCCTTTTAAGCTAAGACAGTGTCCTACGTTGGACTTAAAAAGAGACCCTGGTTTTGTTTTTTTGTTTCTGTATGAAATGGTGCTGTAGGTAGAGAACATTATTATCTCTGAATCCTTATTTGGCAAAGGCAAGAACTGGTGAGTGCAAGGTGGATTTTCACATATTTTGAAATTTCACTTTTGAAGTACTGAGCCTGGGAACCATTCATCTAAATGAGAACCAAGTTGGAATACAAAGGGAATTCAGCCACAGTTTATTTTTAACCACAAGAATCTTACACAACTGGTGATAGTCACCAATGATGGTCACTGTGGACACTCAAGTTTCTGGGGTCCCACTGTTTGCATAACTTATTGTCTACTTTTGGTAAGGAAGAAATAGTATTGGGGGAGTGAAAAAAATTCAAGTGGTTCTTCTCTGTTTCCATTGCCACAGGAGATGTTAGGACATGTGGTGTTTGAGCCTTGAACACAGTATTGTGTTTCACTGGAAACCTGATAGAGGGAAGGGGTAAGGAGGGCGCTGGGGAGGTTTTAACAAGCAGTTCATAGATGGCTCAGAGAGTATGGATGTCTGGTAACACTAATTAGAAATTCTAGGTTCGTGAGTTTTTGGGGGATGGACAAGGTTGATGGGGGAGGGAGGTGAGTAAAAAGAAAGAAATTTCAGATTCATATATCAGAAATGTTTACATCTTCATCATAGTCAAGCTTTTGTTTATAAACAATTGTTGAAGTTCACTTATAAATGAATTCATCACTAAGCAACACACACATACACACATACACACATACACACACACACACACACACTGGACATCTGTATTTATTGGTGTTTTAAACTGAATGTGCTACATAATGTCAAGTACATCTAATCTATAATTGAAATAAGAATGTTGAATCAAACTATGCTTGGGTGGTGTAAAAGAACTGAAGGCATGTATTTATATCAGTCTTCTTGAATTTAAATCATTCCAAATTGAGAATGTAATGTCCTCTTTGTTGTATTAAATCATGGTTAACTTTTATTCTGCAAAATTATTAACATTTTAATTTTTCTTGTTTAGAAACAATTCTGTGGGTTTTTATTCTCATCACCTCTTCTCTCTGTGACACAAAAACACAAGGCAATCTTTTAAAATTAATTTTTCTTCATGTATATCTGAAATGGAACTTTAAAAGCTTCATCATAGGGGCTAGAGAGATGACTCAGTGGTTAAGAGCACTTGTTGCTCTACAAGTCAGTTCCTAGCACCCGCAAACATGTACTCACACATAACCTCAGTACTCACAATCATGTTCTGTAACTCCAGTTCCAGAGAACCTGATACCCTTTTTGGGCCCCTGAGGGTCCTGCATGGTATGCTTAGACCATGCAGAGAAAACACTCATACATACACATAAAAATTTGAATTACAAATCTTAACTATAGAAAATCTTGCTCAGTAGTTCCAATCCAAATGCCAATTGTTATTTGTTTGACATGAGAGAATAAATAAACTCAAGAATTTCCATCTTTTTTACAGTTTTACAATGGAAACCAAACAATAGGAACTTTTGCTTCTTTTACTTTCTCCTTTTACTTTTTGTTGGGAAGTAGTTTATATAAAACCTGGGGGTGGCTTCAGTAGGTTTTCTACAGTGCGGAGGGAGTTGGTCATAGAGCGTATGATACTCATATCAAGAAGGTGGGAAAAGCTTGTTGAGGTGGTTCACACCAGTCATTGTACCCTTTGTTGTGGGGCAGAGGCAGGAAGACCATTGGTTCTAGGCTGAAAAACAACAGCAGCAACAACAATAACAATAATAATTCTCATTCTCAGTGGTTTTCGGACTTTGGGGGAGCACCCACATGTCTGATTTTCCTGCTACTTGCATATTGAAATAAAACAGGGATGATTTAAGGAGATAACAACCCACTGTCTTTTAGCCTGTCTGTTATGTTGGGTGGGGTTCTACAGGGTGTGAGTAGTAAAAATGTAGCTGGGATTACTGTAAGTGAAAAAAAAAAGGAAGCAGAAAGTGAGAAAACTCAAGAAGATAAACAAAATAGCCATCCACAGAGGGTACAATGCCCAGAACAGAACCATGTGAAGAAAATGTGGGTCTGCTCCTTGGTTCCATGTGTCATCCCAAGTGCTTGGCTTTGCCTTCTAGAACCCAACCAACCAACCAACCAACCAACCAACCAACCAACCAACCAACCAACCAACCGACTCCTTTGCTTTTTTGTTTGTTTGTTTGTTTTTCGAGACAGGGTTTCTTTGTATAGCCCTGGTTGTCCTGGACTCACTCTGTAGACCAGGCTGGCCTTGAACTCAGAAATCTGCCTGCCTCTGCCTCCCAAGTACTGAGATTAAAGGCATGTGCTACCACTGCCCGGCTCCTTCTTTGCTTCTTGAGTTATTCCCTGGCATTCTTTTTTATGTACCCCCATAACCCATTATATTTTTGGTGCATTACCAAAAAAGGAGATGCCATAGCACATTGTGTTTTGAGGCTTTAAAAAAAAAATCAAGCTCTGAAAACTAAGAGATGCAACATTGATGTTGCACAGATTAAAAGTCCATGCACCCTTGGGAGAATCCTACCAAGAGTGACATACAGTAGGCATTTGTGCTTAGTGGTATTTAAAAATCAAATGTGCTCTAGAAGATCAAGAATAGGTAGTCTAAGACCAAAACACAGAGTCTCAAGTTCCCAGTGAACTCAGAGTGAGCCTGGTGGGAAGAATCAGTAGATGCTTTCAATGAGTTTGGAGAGAAATGTGCTGAGAGACTCAGTGCAGGAGAATCCCCTTTCATCCAACTCAGCAAAGCTTAGAAGAAGAAAAAGAATTCCCGAGCAAGAGACAGACATCATGACTGGATTGAACCCCTCAGTATGGTGCCTGTAAGCCAGGGTATGTTGGGCACATTGTCTCTGAGCACTTCAGGGAGGCATCGAACAAACAAGGACAGTCATTGGTCTCATGTAACCTTTGGCATGGATCCATGTAGATCAACACCCGAAAACAGATAGAAGAGGCAGAGGCCAAATTCAACAGATGTCCAGGGATCAGAGTCTTTGGTCATACTGACCCCGTCCTCTTCTCCTTCCCATGGTCCCCTGCTTGGAAGTTAGATGTGAAAACAAATTAAACAAAACAAAACAAAAATTAAGAACAGGAATTCTTTAACAGTTTCTATCAGTTGGTAAACAGATATCATTAAAAAAAATGAAGCCACGATATATGACATTTATTTATATGGCTTGAAATTCTAATTCTGTATCTCATTGCAGGTCATGCTGCTCACACGGCAGAGAACCTGGCTGCTCTTCAACTACAGCTCACAACCACACTTGCAGCTGGCCTTTGTATCAACCATAGATTGGCTTTAGGACCTCCACATATGCCAAGATCTGTGGCTATTGAAGTTTCTTACAGAAAATACCAAGTGTTTGCATTGTAACCTAGGTACTTTCTCCCATATACTATAAGTCCCTGTAGATTAGTGAGAATGCTTAGTATAATATAAAAAGTTGTGTCATGAAGGGATAATGACAAGAAAATACCAACACATATTCAGTATACACACAATTGAAAAATATTGTTAATCTGCTGCAGGTTGGACCTGGGGATGGGTGTAGGCTAACAGTACTCAGCAGCTGACAGGGAAAGTCTTCCTGCCTTGGCTGGCCCACCTTGGTATCTCATCCCAGATCCTGTTTGAAAAGCTTCAGAGAACAATCTGGACTGAGCTGTCTCCAATCACTTTCCCATGCTCTGTTCCAGCTGGAGTCACAGGCAGAGGTTACTATGACAGGTCCAGCTTGGGCCACATGCTGTGTGTGGCCTTCCTTTGCAGCCAAGATACTGTACCTGCCAGCCTGACTGGACTCAGTGTTTGGAGTCAAGGGAACACAGGGCGTGTTTTCTTTGAGCAGAGGCAAGAGAAGGGAGCCGGCTGAGAAAGTTCTTCAGAACCGCACCAAAGGCCAAGGCAAGAGATAACTTTCTCTCATGATCCAGTAATCCCAAACCAGGGTTCTGGAAAAATAACCCTTAGGCTTTTCACCATGAATTTGTAACCTCAGCAGTAGGCACCTAGGAGACTTGGATTATCACTCAGTGAATAGACCTGGTGGGCTTTGCTCTCAAATCCCATTATATTCCTGCAGAGAACAACACACTTGGTTTTATGTGAAAATTGGTTTGTGGTGTGTGTGTGTACAAATAGATCATCAGGAAAATCAGAAGTATTGGCCATTTTGAGATCTGTAGGGACACAAATTGAAATGCATTTCTGTGAAAACTATATTTGGCTGCAAAATTCTGATTTCAGTCCAATCAGGTATTTGTAACCCTCTTTCAGGAGTGAGTTCCCAATATTTATTTCTCATATAACTTTATTTCTCATTGTATTTCAGAAGCAAGGAAATAACAAATTTGGCTCACATGTAAAATTTGGTGAATTTATGAAAATTTCTTACACTCTGGTGTCCATTTCTGATAAATTGGCAGAGAGACAGCAAATCTAAAGATATAGCATGAAGTACTGAACAGGTGTTAATGAAAAATCCCAGAGGGGGGAAATCATGTTTTTGTATTGATATTTAACCTTTGATGAAATAATTTTCACTCTTAATACAAAATTACAAACAATGCTACCTGCATGTGCACATATGGTGTGGGTGGGTGGTGTGTGTACAGTGTATGAGCATGCCTGTGTATGTGTAGAGGTCATGAGCATGCCTATGTATGTGTAGAGGTCAGTGGAGGGTTTCAGGTGTCCTTTCTATCACTCACTACCCGAATCCTTTGAGGCAGGTGTCCCTCCCTGAACCTTGACTGAGAATGGAATCCAGGGCCTCATGCTAATTAGGCAAGTACTCCACTTTTGAACAAACCCTCCAACTCCAGGAACCCAATATTTTTCAGCTGGGCAAGCAGCCTGCAAACTCTAGCAATTCCCTGCCTCCAGCCCCATCAGTGCTGGGGTAACAGAGGTGTGTTAGACTGTGCCTGGTTTATCACATGGGTGTTGGGCTCTGAGCTCTGTTTTTCCTGTTTGTGCAGCCAACATTCTTAACCACTGAACCACCTGCTCAGCCTGTTGCTCCTTAGGTTTCCTTCCTTCCTTCCTTCCTTCCTTCCTTCCTTCCTTCCTTCCTTCCTTCCTTCCTTTCTTTCTTTTTTTTAATCACAGTGTAAGAAGGGGCTATGAACTTCTCTGGCAGTCAAGGTAATATGATTCTTCTGTATCCTTGCCAACAGCATACCCTAGGGGGAGTAATTTAGATTAAATGTGTTATGGATTGTGGCACTAGGTGAGAAAACAGACTGAACAGTGACTGGGCTGCCTTAATCTCTGAGGACCATATGAATGGTTCTACTTCCTAGGGTTCATTTAATAAGGGCACAAACTCCCATATAGCTGTTTTCAAATGGCCCTTTTGCCTGACTGTGAAATTAGCATAGAAGTACTGTTGGTAAGCAGGAACTCATAGAGTTGCTTCTGCCTCTGCCTATGGCCCTGCCCCCTGCCCCCTGCTCCCTGCCCCCTGCCCCCTGCCCCCTGCCCCCTGCCCCCTGCCCCCTGCCCCCTGCTCCCTACCTCCTGCTTCTTCCTGTTGCCTCTTCCTTCTTGCCTCTTGCCTTTTGCCTCTTCCTGTTGCCTCCTGCCTCCTGCCTCCTGCCTCCTGCCCCCTGCCTCCTGTCCCCTGCCCCCTGCCCCTTACCACCCCTCTTACTTCTTCCTGTTGCCTCTTGCCTCTTGCCTCCTGCCTCCTGCCTCCTGCCTCCTGCCTCCTGCCTCCTGCCT
>NW_021604760.1:74804-75195 GCF_004785775.1 Grammomys surdaster | reverse complement strand
GCCTCCTGCCTCCTGCCTCCTGCCTCCTGCCTCCTGCCTCCTGCCTCTTGCTTCTTCCTGTTGCCTCTTGCCTCTCCCCTCTTGCCTCTTGCCTTTGGCCTCTTCCCATTGCCTCCTGCCTCCTGCCCCTGCCCCTGCCCCCTGTCCCCTGCCCCTTGCTTCTTCCTGTTGCCTCTTGCCTCTTGTTTCCTGCCTCCTGCCTCTTGCTTCTTCCTGTTGCCTCTTGCCTCTTCCCTCTTGCCTCTTGCCTTTGGCCTCTTCCCATTGCCTCCTACATCCTGCCCCCTGCCCCTGCCCCCTGCCCCTTGCTTCTTCCTGTTGCCTCTTGCCTCTTGTCTCCTGCGTCCTGCCTCTTGCTTCTTCCTGTTGCCTCTTGCCTCTTCCCTCTTGC
>NW_021604760.1:73338-74794 GCF_004785775.1 Grammomys surdaster | reverse complement strand
CTCCTGCCCCCTGCCCCTTGCTTCTTCCTGTTGCCTCTTGCCTCTTGCCTCTTGTCTCCTGCCTCCTGCCTCTATTTATTTATTTATTTATTTATTTATTTATTGAACATGAAATGCTTTTTTATAGCATGTTTTACAAGGGGAGGGGGTAAGAGGGGCCAGGTGGTGGAAAAGTACAAAATCTTCTTGGCCTGTGCCTTGAAACATGTCATGGTCTATACGGTACACTGCCTTGAATTATGATCTACCTGCTGTTCTTCAGAAGATATGGTACACTGCTTGAGTTATGGTCTCCCTGCTATTCTTACGATGATATGGTACACTGCTTTGAGTCTATCTGCAGTTGCCAAGCAGGATCTTGCAGTTGCCAAGCTTCAGAGGACATTGTGCAGGTGGGGAAAGGTAGGGGGTGAGGGTAAGGGCGAGGGTCCTGGCTTCTGGCATCTCCCCCTTCTCTGTTTAGTTAGAGAAGGCATCTTATGATCAATCCCAACTATGTGAATTTTGAATTTGGATGTCTAATTATGGGAGGTCTTAGACAAGTTCACAACCCCAAAACACTGATGTGAGACGAGTCACATCGATGGTCGAAGGCTTTAGGCTTTCGACGATGGGCATCGTCAAGGGACTCCGATGTGGGTGAAAGGAGGGTGAGAGCCCTGTCTTAGGCCATGTAGGCTGCACCCACTCCCAGCACCACGCACTCCTTTTCGGCTGCATTGGGTGGGCCCCTGGGAAGTGGACCTACAATAATCCCGTCCTTGGGCTAACTCACAGCCATCCTAGTCCCTTGTAAATGTTCAATTTACCAACCATTTGTCAGTTTGGGGTGTAATATTGTCATAAAGGAAGGCTCCCCAATGTTAGCGGCCATATCAAGGGCGGCCTTGGTTTAGGAAAAAGCCAATTTTTGTTGTGGTGATCAAGAGGCCAAGCTCTCTAGCAAGAGAAACGGGGGCAAAGCCTGCCTCCTGCCTCTTGCCCATTGCCTCTTGTTCTTCCCCCTGTGTCAAAAAGGTTGAGATTAAGGTCATTTGATACCACATCCGGCTAGTATTTGTTTTGTAAAAAAAATTATTTGTGTGTGCATGTCAGTATTTTAATGTGCATGTGGGTGCCTAAGTACAGAAGACAGTGTCAAGAGTCCCTGAAGCTGGAGTTAAAGGCATTCATTAGCTACCATGTAAATTCTGGGAACCAACCTCCAGTTCTCTACAAGAACAGCTCTTAAGCACTGCTTCATCTCTTTAGTCTCTTGTATTCGTGTTTGACAGTTTAGGGCTTGACCATAAGGTAATCATTTGTTCTGAATATATTTGTTACTCCCGTGTTTCTTTTCATGACATGTATTTACTCAAACAGCATTCATAGAGCAACAGCACGAGTATTATATATTACATAATATATGCCACACATAGTGTACAACATATACTATCATATATTATATATTACATAA
>NW_021604760.1:0-73328 GCF_004785775.1 Grammomys surdaster | reverse complement strand
ATAGTGTACAACATATACTATCATATATTATATATTACATAATATATGCCACACATAGTATACAACATATACTATCATATATTATATATTACATAATATATGTCACACATAGTGTACAATGTACAACATATACTATCATACATTATGATCAGTAGAGGAACGGGTAATTCTGAGCCCGGAGATAGCACTTATTAGAAGAGCCTTTGAATATCATTGATTTAAAGAAAGAATTGTTAGCTTGAGAATTTGCTCAGCTTGCTTTGGTCATAGTATCCTGTTTATCAAATGGTAGAACTCATATTTGCTTATTCTTCCTAACATTTTATTTTCCTTTCATTGATTATTAACTATTTTTGTTTAGTTTGCTTACCCTGCTAAAGTCTTTGAAAAGTGAGTGTATTTTAGAGACACTATTCGTGTTACTATGGAAAATTGATCTTAGACTTTTGTTAAATCATTTTTTCATTATCTGCTTTGAACTTTTCCCTTCTAAGCTTTCTGGTATAGACTGAGGGGCTAGCTGCTGCTTATTTAACTAAATAGATCTGCCAATTATTAGCTAATGGCATGTCATGTGACTCCAACTTAAAACACTATCGTGCAAAGCTTTTCTTTGCTACTATTTACTTAGGCCTCAGAATCTATTATTTAATTAATTAATTTTCTTATTTACCCAGCAAATGCAGCCCAGTACAATTAAATACACAAAGGTCCAAGACTTTGCTTGAATATTTATTATTGATTGTATTAGTGAATTTCTTAAAAAAAAAACCTATAACATCTTTCTAGTTTTCAAGTACAGCCCTTTTTATTGCTAGATGTAGGAGTTCATGCATGTATTTCACAAAGTCCAGTCATGTGTGTGTATGCATGCGTGAGTGTTTATGTGTGTGTCTGTGTGTATATATGTGTGTGTGTGTAGATACACAACAGGCAACTCATTCCTGGAATGTGGTCACAGTCCAATTCATCAACCACAAGGCTGGTTCCTGGGTGAGTCTGTGATGCCCATAAGTCACCCAGTGTGATTCAGTGTGGTGGTTACATCCCTGTTAATTGAGTGTTTACATGATAGGAGAGGAAGAGTAAAAGCTGATGAGGAAAGAGGTGCTCCTGGAGTCAGTCATGGAAGTTACTGCCAGGTATTCAAGAAGGTCAGCATCAAGATCACCAATGTAGTAATCAGGCAATGTTTATGTTCTGAACCTAACAACCAAAATACTTGGATAAACTATTTTACCCAGTCCATGTGACGGCAAGCTCAGTCATGATTGATCATGCCCAGTGGGGTTTATATCTCTGTAAATGGGCAGTCTATTGATTTTTTTTCAAAAGAGAAAATAGGTGAACACATTAATTTATTTTTTGCACTATATTTCCTTTTAGGGATTTTTTATCCCCTTCCTTCCAAAAATGTGGAGTGAGTCAGAGTGTTATTCTGTTTTGCTCTGGTAAATTCTATCTCATTATAGAGGTGGTTTTCAGTGTGGTGACAGTTGGTTGTGATTTCTTTTTAACCACTTACTCCTTCATAATTCTTTACTACGGCTGAGATAAATAACCAAGCCTAGTGCCAGCAGGATTGAGAGCCAAAGGTGTTCAGTTAATTAGAATGTACATGCTATGTGGAGCTCCTGAGTCAGCCTGGGGCAAAGTGGACACTCGGTGCTGTGTTATGGTGCAGAAATGTGTCTAGGTGGGATATCTAGGTGAGAGACACTTAAGCAACAGTGATGGCTTGCAGTGTGCTGTGGCTAGCCTCCAAGCAATGCTTGGGACTCAAACAGAAATGGAGAATGTGCAGTCTGTACTTTTTCCTGAGGCAGTCATTTTCTATAATGCGCAGGTTTTCTTTTTTCTTTCCTCCCTCCCTCCCTCCCTCCCTCCCTCCCTCCCTCCCGCCTCCTTTCTTTCATTCTCTCTTTCTTTCTTTCTTTCTTTCTTTCTTTCTTTCTTTCTTTCTTTCTTTCTTTCTTTCTTTCTTTTTCTTTCAAGTATATAAAGTCATGAATCCCTCCTGGCACTTGCATACACATGCCCTTTTGCTTTGTTTTCCTTCACCCCCTCCACCAAAGCTTAGCATTTCTAGGTTATTGTTGCCTACCCCAGATGCCCATGAAATCTTTTAATACGTAGTTGTGGCATTTCTGAATAAAGCGGCTTCAACAAATGATCCACAGGGCCACCACTTGTCAGAAAAGTGTCAATGGTCTTGAAAAACCATATCTATGGGGAGGAGTGTCTAGTACAGATTCCACAGGTGGCAGTTTCTGTAATGCCTCATCTCATGGAGCAGGAGCTGTGGTCTCAATTCTGCTGTGGCTGGGTTAATTCAGGCAACTCATTTGTGGAGCCCATTTTTGGTGGTCTTCCTAGGAGAACACTGGCCAATTTAACCAGAGGCCTTTGCTTGTAACCCAATCTAAAGTACCTCCACTCACTTCTGTTCTTTCATCTTTACTGTTTTTCTCTCAGATCAACTGTACAGCTGGGAATGTTATAAATGCTTATGTCCTCCTTCCCCCAAGTTCAAAGAGTATAATATAACTCATCATGTCCTCAATAAACATTCATTAAGGAAGTAAGCAGATAAGTGAATACACATTTTGAGCAGAGAGCAACAAATTTCTATGTACTTTGAGATTGGATTCTGACTCTCTAAGGACAGATTTTTTTTACTTTAATTAATTAATTAATTAATTAATTAATTAATTAATTTTGTAACTTGCTAGTAAATGTCATTGAGTTCCAGGATAGAAAACGAAGTGGTCATTAGTCAACTAGATGCAGGAATGTCCTTTTTCCCTTTGGGACAAGTAAGGCTGAGGTGATGGCTGATGCACATCAGGGGATATAGGGAGCTCACGACTTTCCTATTCGGTTCCCTTTCCCACTTCGCACTTTCCTTGCGATTATTACGGCAGCATTTCACACACCTGCTGCTGTAGGGCTAGAGAGGACAGAATCAGCCCCCAATGCTTCGCCCAAGCTCCCGCCTCGGCCACGCGCGCAGCGTCCCCGTCGCGCGGTCACCTGAGTGGCCAGTGCCCCGCAGCGTCGCGCCCGCGCACGAGTGGCCGGCACCTTCTGAGCTAGCGGTACAGAGCACAGACATCCCTGCCTTACGCTACTCCGGGACACAGGTGGGACCCTCTTCCAGTCCTCAACCCCTGGCGTGGGGCCACCCAAGGCGGCGCAGCACGCAGGGCGTTTGGGACCTGGCGGCAGACTGGGGCGGTACCTGTGGAGGGCCAAGCAACTTCTCCAGGCCTCCTGCTACTTTGGAAACTGCCTGGGGCTGCGACATCAACCCCTTAAGTCCCGGAGGCGGAAAGAGGGTGGGTTGGTTTGAAAGACACAAGGAAAAAAAATGTGTTGTGGGGCGGGTTAAGTTTCCCACCCTCTTTCTCCTTCCCGAGCAAATTAAAAACAAAACAAATAGAAAAGCCAGCCCTCCAGCCAACCAAAGCCCCAAGCCGAGCCCTAGCCGGAGCACTCCTTTAAAAGGATTTGCAGCAGTGAGGAAAAAACCAGACCCGACCGAGGAATCGTTCCGCAAATCCAGGTATGTTGAGGCCATCTAAGACACTGGGTATCGGGGCGCGACGCTACTCGTGGACTCCTGCCTGCAGAGGAGTTCTTCGGAGGGGCCTGTGTGTATCCAGACAGTGACGCAAGCGCAGCGACAGCGCTCCGGACCTGGAGACATAGCACCTGAGTTCTGCTGTGGTTTCCGATTTATCTTCAGGAGTGTGTGCTTAGCCGAACCTCCATGGGTTTCTTCGTCTATCACATTTAGAGGGTTGTATTCATTTAATTTCTGAAAGCCTTTTAATAATACCTCAGGTGTAACCCATATTAAAAATGTAGACTTCTGTAATGGCCAGTCTTGCTAATTTCATGAAACTGAAAGACTCCATTGGTCTTGGGGTTGGTGTTTTTAATGTGCATTAACAGTCTATGTTTTCAGGATTTTCTAGTTAATAGTGGTAGAGAAATCATTGTATTTGTAAAGAACTTGGACATATATAGTTTATACAAGAATAGATCACCTGGCACTAAAGGAATCATGTTACCTTTAAGCCAATGTCTCCAGCATTGAAAAACTGAAAAGAAATAGGAAGAAAGAAGCACCTAAATTACATAAATAACTTGTGGCTTTAACATAGTACTTTTTTGTATTGTATATTTGGAAGGAAAAAAAATGTAGAAAGCCAAAAATTGTAGCTTTCTCATCAATTACTGTGCAGCACTCGTGGCTTTTTAGCATAAAGTTGTGTACAGAATGTTTAAAAAGTGGTTTTCCAGACCACTTCAGAGTGTCTCTGAAATGAATCTCAATAACAGAGAAGACAACTTCAGTGATACGTTTTATAATCTTGGAATGAATCCCAGAAAATAGCAGAGGTTAACTAAACAGATCAACCAGAAATTAGGAACACACACACACACACACACACATACACACACACAAACACACACACACACACAGTTGTACTATAATGTGGCAGTGTACTTTTTACTTCATTTTTGAAAAACAGAACACCTTGATTCACATGTGCGGCACAGAACGAGACAGTAGATTTTTTCACCACATACAATATTTTACTGTTAGCATTTTAAAAATTATTTGGGATTTAGACACTGCCAGTTAGGCTAGGCGTAGAAGCATTTCTAGCTATTTTTGTTGGCTATGGTCTAAAATGAAATAATGTCTTACCACCCACAAAATGCTTTGTGTGCAATCTGTGAGAGTAAAATGAGTTTGAAGTACTCCTTTATGAACCCATTTTTATTTATTTTCAGTTCTTTCTCTGTCTTTTGGCTGGAAGGGGGGCAACCAGCCTTTCGTTTGTCCTCCTCATAGAACTTCCTGAAGCAGAGGGTCGTCTCCTTTGAAATTCGAGCAGAGTGAAGTGGATTTCATGCTGATTAGCCAGGGAGTCTTAGAGCTCAGATACCCTGCTGGTACTTGCTTGAAAAACAACGGGAACACTGCAGGCATCTGCTGCTTAGACCCAGGCCAGCTCATTCACAGCTCAGGGCGCTGTGGAGCTTGGCAGGGACCCTTTCCTCTTTTGTAACGTGGGGTTTTACTCTCCTATGAATTTATCGAGGAAAAACAGTCATTGCTTCACACTTAGATCACTAATATAGGACCAAATGGTTTGTGTTTGTGAAGTGGGAGGTCTTGGAAATAAGATAAAAAAAGCCAAAATAAATGAATTCTTTTGGCAGATACTGTATTGCATTTTTTTATCCTTAGAGGCAAACACTCATACTAAAAAATATGTCCTGTGGAGTTAAAAATGGAGAAAAAGCTTATGCTCAGTTCAAATTCTTAAGATTTTATGTGATTTACAAATTCCATTTTTAATTAAATTAGAAAAGTGCAAATGTTCAACTACTGGCCAGACTTTGTACATACATGCTTTCGGGAGTTTCTATTTAGATTTGATCTTTTATAGTTTAGACTATTCCTTCTGAAGTATACTCACCCACCCCTCAACCCCCCAAACTGACAATATCTAGCTCAGGCTGACCTCAGACTCACTTAGTTGTTGAGGATGACCTTGGATTTCTCATGCCTCTGCTGCCTGGGTGCCGGGATTACAGGTGTGTGGGGTGCTGGGAATCAAACCCAGGGCTTCCTAGATAAGCACTCTACCGAGTGAGTGACACCTGCAGCTCTTTTAAGTGATTTTGCAGATGCAATAGTGATACTATTTGTTGTCTTTTCATACCTGTGATCTTAGTCTTTAACTATTTTTAACATTTGAACCCTGACAACTATAGGGAGAAATTTGTAAAATGATTGTATTGGCTGGTAAGCTATATAGCAAATCATTGCAATGGGCAATTATAAGACAAATGCTTTTTTACTCATTATTTAAGAACGATAACCTGAGAATGCACACACTTTTTACTTGCTTCTTCCTTACCACAAACCTTGTTTTGCCCATTATAAAAGAAAAAAAAATTACATGAATGTTGAATGTATCTTTTTGTAGATTATTTAGGCTATATGTCTGTGATATTGTTATTTTCTTCTCTTTCATTCAAAGCAAAATATTATTAATGAGCTGGTTATATTCTCTGTGTTTTTACTTTTCTTTCTTAAATTCATTTCTATACAACTATAGTTTTGGTACTCTACCCAAGGTCTTCAAGGTCTAGGGAACTGTCAGGGCTCTCTCTGATGACATCAGCCTTGCCATTTGGTCTTAGTGTTCATTTCATTTCACCCACTGGCAGCCTTGTCCTGCTGTTCCATTCCTGATATCCAGTATAGTATGCTATGCTTCCCAGTTTTCTCTTTCCCAGGCTCTGCCCTTCTATCTGCTCTGGTGGTCCCCTCTTCGGAGTCTTTTGCGCTGTTCTCTTTCTCCTCTTGAAAATCCCATGTGATCTCTGTGTACTGAGGACTTAGACTGTGACAGTTCATGTCTTGGCTTCCTGTTCTGAGCCTCTTTTCCCCGCTTCCTGCTCAGCATTTCCTCTTGGCTGTCTAGTAGGCATTTCTATACATTCTATTTCAATGTGTTCCAAATAGAATCTTCATGGTACCAAGTCTGTTGTCCGTCTCATCTTCATCTTTCAAGTTAGTTAGGCCCTAGCCAGGTAGTCATCGTTGATCCTTTACATCCTATCATAGCTCATATAACTCTACATATGTGTAGAAAAATCTTTGCATTATTTTTTAAAATAAACCAGAACACAACTTCTTCTTTTACTCAGTGGCCATTACAGACTGCCCTTATCTTTGTATTATTCCAAGGGCCCATTTATTAGTCTGTTTGTACCCTTAATTCTCTTTAGTCTATTCATTAAAAAGTTGAGAAAAAATTAAAAAAAAAATTCCTTTTAAAATACATGGTAGGGGGCAGGGCAGATGGCTCAGCAGTTAAGAGTGCTTGCTGCTCTTCCAGAGGAGTGTGGTTCAGTTTCTGTCACCCATATCAGGCAGCTCACAAACAACTAACTCTTAATTCTAGGGAACTCTAATTCCCACTTTTTGTCTCTGTGGGTATGCAGATGCATGTGCACAAAACATATACACTTATGAAGGAGTAATAAACTAAAAAATAAAAAAATAAAATTTTATGTGTATGGGTACTTTGTCTACCCATACTTGTGTAGGTGTACCATGTGTGACATGGAGGCCTGAAGAAGGTGACAGATTCACTACAACTGCAGTTACAAATGGTTGTGAGCTATCATGTGGGTTCTGGGAATCAAATCAGTCATGGGTTTTGTGGAAAAGCTAACCACTGAACCATCTCTATAGGCCCTAAAATAAAAGAATCCTAGTAAAACATACACATTAGATCATAACTCTTTTCTGCTCCAACTACTCTGGTGACTTTCCAGTTCTTGTATTGTCAAAGCCCAAACAAATCTTTGTCATAATAACAAGACCCCTATGGGCTCTCATCCTTCCTCTTCCTATCTCTTCCTCCTCTTCCTGGGCTTCTAGCTTTCCCGAGTATATCAGCAACCATCTTTGTACTTTAGCTTCCTCTACTTGGGGCACTTGTCTCCGGGATGTCTATGTGGTTTGCTCTGTTACACACATTTCCCTTATGTCTTTGTTCAAATGTCTCTAGGCAAGAGTTGAACTTGCCTGGCTTCTTACTTTGCAAGTATATATTCCCTGTATTTTTTCCTTTGCTTTTTTCTCCATAGCATCTATTCACGGTCTAAAATGCTGTGTGTATGCTTCTCAGTTTCATTACCACTAGAGTGAGAACTTTACAAGGGCAGAAGTTTTAATTTCGAGTGTGTGTTTCATTCAGTCTTAACTCTAGAACTTAGGAGTAGTATGTCAGAATTGTTCAGGAGTTTTTCTTTTTTTTTGTTTGTTTGTTTTTTCCTATGGACTTGACTGTTCTGACTAGCTATTTTCATTGACAGAAATTCAGTAGCTCTTAACCTTCCTAACCCTGCAACTCTTTAATACAGTTTCTCCTGTCGTGGTGACTCCCTAACCATAAAGCTATTTTGTTGCTACATTCATAAATTTAGTTATTTTGTACTGTTATGAATCCGATACACAGGATATCTGGTATGTGACACTCTCTTCCCAAGGGGTCATGACCCATAGGTTGAGAACCATTGTGATAGATGAAGGTATTAGTTAGTTTTGAGATTATATGTTCAAATATATGACAGATATAACTTAAGGTAGGGAAATCCTAGTTTAGGTCAAGGTTTCAGAGGATTCAGGCCTTAGTTGCTTGTTTCAGTGTGCTGCAGCAGACTAGCATGGAGGTAGGAGAGTATGGAGGAAGACATCTGTTCACATCACAGCAGTCCGGAAGCAGCTAAGATAATATACCCCATAGGACCCAGTCCTCCTTGAGTTAGATGACCCCCACACCCCAATCTTTCAGAACTTCCTGTTCTGTGGAGGTGTGGAGCAAGGGTTCAAATAAGTCTCTTGAGATTCAAATTGTAAGAACGACTAGAATACATTTACAACGTTGAATCTCAATATACTTAGTTTTTTCCTTTCACAACCCCACACATCTCCCTGCCCACACCTTGTTCCCTTCCATACTGTTGCTGTAACAGAATGCCACAGATCAAGGAATTTATAAAGAAGAAAATGTAAACAATATTCAGCTCAGGATTCTGGAGGTGGAAAATCAACAGCAAAAGGCCACGCCTATGGGACATTTCTCCATGCATTACAACCTGGCAAACAAGCATGAGACAAAGGCCAAAAAGGCCAAACCCAACCCAAACCAAATCAAACACTCCAGCAATAGTCTTAACTCGTATGTGACCTTAGCAATTCTTGGTAAGTTTTAACCTTCTGGTAATGCTACACTGTAGGGTGAGCTTCCAACATGTGTGCTTTGAGGAACATACTTGAACCGTGGAAGCTAATGATACAGAAGGCTAGACAAATTTGGGTACATAGTGCAAAATAAATTTTATAGGGCAAAAGTAACAGTCAAATTATTAAGTTCCCAAACAACAACAAATCCCACTAATGGATGTCTTTACTCTTAGCACTTGTAGGAGGATCTCTGAATTTGAGGCCAGTCTGGTCTATGTTGGGAGTTCCAGGCCAGCCAGAGCTGCATAGTGAGACCCTCTTAAGTGTGGTAATTATTTATACTAAATAATAGCCAAAGGTTTCAACCAAGCAGAGATTCTTAGGAGCTTCTATAATGATGTTATAATCGGCTTTAAAAAAAATATGAAGTCATGTTTAAGAACAGCTGTTACCAAATGTCTGCTTCATGAAGGCTAGGACAACTTAGTTTTCCCCAGAATTATATTTCCTCATTTTGCTTCGACTGACAGCTGTGATTTGGGTGCCTAAACTAAGAAGCTATAAACAGGAGATAATCAAACAATTGTATGCTGTATCCAACAACAGAATTTCTAAGCCAAGCTGGTCAGTGTCTGGGAGATTAAAAAAGATAAATCGTGCACATACATAGTTATAGTGTGTGTGTGTGCATGTAAGAGAAAGATGGTGAGAAACAGACATAGAACAAGAGAGAGTGTGAACACTGATTCATTTTAAACAGACAGAAAACCCACTGGCACATACATAAATATTCATTAATTTTAATTGCTATTATGTTTATAAGGTACAGCCTTTAAAGCCATACATTTTAAATTGCATTAGACCTTTGTGGGAGGTAGATAAGACCTGGGCTTTTAGAACAATGTCACTGGCCATGGGTGTGACTAAGGGAAAGACTTTCTCATAGAACTGCATAGAATGTACAGACTATTCCATAAAAAGCAGCACTTGGGGCTCATGGCTTCCTAGTCTTTTGATAACACATCCCTAACTTATAAATCAGTTCTTCCATTGGATTTCCTGTTGTCTCTTACTGCTACACATGGCTGATCTCCGCCATCTCCCTGTATTGACAGTAGGCGTTACATCTTACCCTGTTCTTCGGGGAAAGGCAAGCAAATATTCACTTTTGGGGGAACTTATGAATTTAAGTAAATATAATATGATTCACTTCCTAAAAAGTTGAGTTCTTTAAATAATAGACACCATAGACTTTTAAGATATATGACCATTTTTATGTGATTAAGATACCTGCTACTTAAATATTTTATAAATTTTTCTTCATTTTAAACTTTAGCCCTATACTGACTGAAAGAATTCAGTTAGAATTATTTTTTATTTTAAATTATTTTATTATTTTGCTTATTACTTTATTTATTTATGTGCACACGTAAATATGAGTGTGGCACAGCCCGTGTGAGGAGGTCAGAGGACATCTTGTGGGAGTCAGCTCTCTCCTTCCACCTGTGGGTCCTGGGAATTGAACTCATGTCATCAGGCTTGGCAGCAGGTGATTTTACTGACGGAGCCACTGTGCCAACCCCTGGTTTAAAAAATTGAAACTTTATTCTTATAAGAAAAGTGAAAAAAATAAATATTTTAGTTAAGGAATTAAAGAGAATTTTAAAGATTTATTTTGTTTGATAGTTATGTGTATTGGTATGTAATTGTGCAGGTTTGCACATGTGACTGAAGGTTTCCACTGAGGTCAGAAAAGGGCATTAGATCCCCTGGAATTGGAATAAAGGGCTGTGTGGGTAGCCATCTGATGTGGGTGCTAGGATCCAATCTTGGGACCTCAGCAGGAACAATAACTGTTCTTAACTGCTGAGCCATCTCCCCAAGCCCCATTTTTCTCTTTCTTGCATGTTATTAGTGTCTCATGTGTAATAGGCTTTTTCTTACCCTTGGTTACACAAATATAGGCCAGATTAGATCAGATTAAAAGTTGATAAAGGCACATTTATTAGGGGACAGCTCTTTGGTAGGTTCACTGATGTCCCAGGTGCAGTTCAATGAAGTAACACTAAAGGAAGGGGGTTTATGAATCTTGGGCAAGGGATGATGATGCTAGGAGCTAGGGTTGTGCCCATACATGGTCAAAACCAGCCTCCTGCAGGTGCTATTGAATGAGTTGCTGGAAATGTGGAGACAAGGAGTAAGGACATGATAGCCCACAGTTTTCTCTGAGGGGTGGGGGAGTTTTTCTGTGTAGGAGGGTTTGGGGGAAGGAGGGCAGACCATCCTACCAAGATAATGGGAAATTTTTGTTTTGTTTTATTTTGTTTTGTTCTGAGACGTGATGTTATCCTGGCTGGCCTGAAACTCACTATACAGTCCAGGCTGGCTTCCATTTTTATGGCCAGCTTACATCTCTGCCCTTCTAAATGCTATCATTATAGGAATGTATCACCCTACCTGGGAAAAAGTCTTTTTTTTTTAAATTTTACAACAGATTTCAGGGGTCAGAGAAATGGCTCAATGATTAAGAGCACTGGCTGTTTTTACAGAGGTCACGGATTTGATTCCCAGCACCCACATCGTGACTCACTGCTGCCTGGAACTTCAGTTCCAGGGGCACCAGCACTCTCTTTTGGCTTCCTCAGGCACCTAGCATATTGATGAGAATGTATGGCAAATTCCTATTCTTAGTGAAGAAATAAAAGTAGGCCTACATAAAATTATAAGGTCACTAGAAATAGATGAAGCTGTATATATTTTGTTAAAATTTTGGCTTTTGAAGAAGCAGTGGTTCACATATATTCAAATAAGATGCCTAAATGTCTTTTATTTAAGTATGAAATAGAGGCTTTTTTAGCAGAAAACACAGAAACATTAGTAGCAGATGGAGGCACTTGAGATATTTGTCAAAGCAAGCAGAATGCCAGAGTTGGTTTTCTAATTTACAAGCATCTCTACAGGCTCAGAGATTGGAGATCACTGGAGAAAATTGTAAATGATTTTCATTCAGTCCAATCCCTCATTCAGACACTGACTGAGACTGTTTTGTTTTATATTTGTGGATTTGGTAGATCAAAATGATAACATAATCATTAGTTATAAAAATGAACCATCTGACCTTCCTCTGGAAACCCATAATATGATCACTCAGTAGAACATAGAGTCTGATTTTCTTTTGTTTGGAGTTTATAGTAACAACAGATGAGCAATCAGTGTACTTACTAGGCCCCCAGTGTCAGGTGCACTCTGCAGGGTGGATGACTGATTGGACATCCAAAAGTCATCAGACTATGGATGAGCTTCTGGGTTCTCTATAAAGATTTCCTCAAATCTTGTACATTTCAACCAGCCATTTTCTCTGCTTAAATTCCTACATAGCTTTAAAGAGCATTGTTTGTAAGCTACAGGGCTGGCTGTATATCACCTATGTTAATGTATTCAACAAATATTTACAAGTACCTACTATGTTTCTTAGAAGATATAAACATATTTTATTTTTAAAACTCAAATATGGTTTTGGGAGAGATGAATCAGCTGGCAAATGCTGCCACATGAGCAGAGGGACCGGAGTTTTCACTCCTAGAACCAGTGAAAAGCTGGAGTCAGTGTTATTCTCTTATAGGTCCAGTGCTGGAGGACTAGACACAGAAGGATCCTTGACATCCATTGGCCAACCAGCTCAGCTGAATTCATGAGCTTCAGGTTTAGTGAGAGACCTTCATCAAAAAAAGATACAAGTGGAGAGCCATTGAGGAGAGACACCAAGTCAAGCTCATGCCACCACCTGCATGCACACCCAAATGGATGCCTCCCATATGAACATGGTGCACACATCTATACCGGCAAGTGCACATAGCACACCCTCATACATATACATATGCACATACTATACACACTACACATATGCACATATATAAACACAAATGCACATGTATACATGGTACATTCCATGGATATCACACACCCATTGTGTTGGCTGGTTTTATGCCAATGTGACATAAACTGGAGTCATTTTGGAAGAGGAACTCTCAGTGGAGAAAATGCCCTCACCAGATTGGCCCATGGGAAAGCCTGTTGTGCTGGTTTTCTGGTTGATGATTCATGTGAGAGGCGCCAGCTCACTGTGGGCATCATTACCCTGGGCTGGTAGTTCTGGGTGCTGTAAGAGACCTGGTGGGCAAAGGTGGTAAGCTTCTGCTTCAGTTTCTGCCTCCAGGTTCCTGCAGTTTGTACCTTAACCTCCTAGATGATGATGAATTGTTGTTTGGAAGTACAAATGAGATAAATTTTTGGTCCCAAGATGCCCACAGCAATGGAAATCCCTACTATACAAATACTCTACTTAATATACCGTACACACACACACACACACACACACACACACACACATTCATGTACACACATACACATAGACCACACATATACACCACATACTATATACATGTGTACACACTATAAACATAGATAATCATATTACAAGAATACACATAACCACACATATACACCACACACACACACACACACACATATATATATATATATATATATATATATATATATATATATATATCACATATACACACATACATATAATAGGCCACACATATACAACACATATATATACCCCCACATATATACACACCATATACCCCATATTCATACCATATACATATACAACACATATATCGTATCAACACCACACACACACACATATATACCATACACACACACATACACACACAACACCATATTCAATATATACACCATAATACAAACACATATGACACACATACACAGGAATCAATATAATTTAGTGTGAAATGGTTCTCTGATATTGACCCAGTATATT
This sequence comes from Grammomys surdaster, assembly GCF_004785775.1. Classification (NCBI taxonomy): domain Eukaryota; kingdom Metazoa; phylum Chordata; class Mammalia; order Rodentia; family Muridae; genus Grammomys; species Grammomys surdaster. The sequence continues at coordinate 59,694 of NW_021604760.1, read as the reverse complement.
CAAACATGGAAGTTTGAAGACTTATTTGTAATCTTTTTTCTTTTGTATTTTTCATAGACTGCCGGTACATATGAATTTTTCTATATGTACTGATTTGTTTTTGATTTATTGTTTTCCAGGTGTACATCTTTGAAGTAAGATGATGTGTCAGAAATTCTATGTGGTTTTGTTATACTGGGGTAAGTTGATACACCTTTGTGTACTTGGAATGATATTTCTATAGATTGATTTCCAAAGAGGACTTTTATGTTGAACAGTAACTGGTATTTTGTGGTTCCAACCCATGTCTATAAATAGCTGTTCTATAGTGTTTGCCCTTTCAAAGAAGACAAGTATAACATTTTCCTTTAATTTTATCTATTTGATTTTTTTGTGAGGTTGGGCAGTTAATTGACGATATTCCTAATGAGAGTTTGAGTTCATGCATTTCAACCATCTTGTTGGATTTTATTGGTGTTAGACAACTTTAAGAATTTTAAAAAATGTAATAGACTTAGCTGTGCATTAAGGCTTCATAGAGAAACAGAACAGATGGTGGTGATAATGTGTGTATACATATGTGTGCACACATATGCACACACATGAAGCTGTTTATAAGCGTGTGCACACACATGAAGCTGTTTATAAGCAGCTGGATCATGTAATTACAAAGACTGAGTGGTTCTAAGATTTGCAGTTGGAAAACTGCAGACCCAGGAGAGCCAATGGTGTCCACGTGCAAAGGTCTGAAACACACACATAGATGCATACACACACACAAATACATTCACCTGTATAAACACAGGTGTGCACTTTTGTAATAATGACAATATGATGCTCTGAGGGGATATTATCAAAGAATGGTGCTCATCTTGGCTAATGTTTGTCAGTTTTGTCTTTTTGAGAACTGTCTTTCTAACAGTAGTGGGGTGATGTAGTGTTGTGATTTTGTTTTGGTTTATCTAGTGATTAGTGAGGTTGAACATTTTCACACACACCCATGACCACTTACTCATATATTTTCTTTTGTTTTATTGTGTTGATGCTTTGCCTGCATGTATATCTATGCATCATGTGCATACTTGGTGTTCATGGAGGCCAGGAGAGGGTATCTGAATCTCTGGAACTAGAGTAGAGTTATAGAACTTTGTAAAGTTCCATGTGTGTACTGGGAATTGAACCTGGGTCCTCTGGAAGAGCCACAAGTGCTTTTAACTGCTGAACCATCTGTTCAGCTCCTTGTGCATCTTCTTTTAGTAGATATTTGCTTGTGTCTTTTGAATATCTTAAAGTACCATTATTTTTACAGTACTTTTAATACTCTAAGTTCATACATATATAAAATGTATCTTTGTCACATTCAAGTCATTTCCCTTCATATTCCCAGTAACTACGTCTCCCTCCCAACTTTGCGTCCTTTTTTTTTTCTGCCCAATTAGTGCCACAGATGTATGATCCCTTGTTTATTTTGGATATTGACTCCATATTAGACATACAATTTATAGACATTTCACCCCATTCTGAGGTTTGATATATGAAGTCATTCTGTTGCATATTTCCTTTGCAGTGGCAAATATAGAGTTTGACATCATCTTTGTCAATTTTTTGCTGTAGTTGCCAGTCACTTAGGAGTATATCCCCAAATATCATGTAGCTCAGTGTCGTGTTTCCTGGCTTTACTGTAGTTTTGTCATAGTTGCAGGCCTGCTATTTAGGCTACTGATCCAGCTTAAGTTCATTTTGTGTATGATGAAAGATGAGGCTATTCTTTTTCCCCTCCCTCCCTCCCTCCTTTCTTTCTTTTGTTCTTTCTTTCTTCTTTGGCTTATAAATATCCATTTTACCCAGTGCCATTTATTAAAGAGACTGTTAATTCTCCAGTGCGTTTTTGGCAGGCGGTTTTGTTGAACATTAGTTGGTTCTGGAAACACAGATGTATTTCTGAGTTCTTGGTCATGAGCCCTTGACTCAGGCCTCTTTTTGTGCCAGCACTGAGCTGCTTTAGCTCTGTGTCTTGGTCCTGCATTTGGAATCAGATTTATTGTATTTTCTTCTTTCAAAACAGGGTTTCTCTGTGTAGCACTGGCCATCCTAGAACTTGCTCTGAGGACCACTGGCATCAGACTCGGGGATCTGCCTGCTTCTGCCTCCCGAGTGCTACAATTACAGGCATGCTCTGCCATGCATGGCTGGAGTCAGCTCTGTTCTTGATCTCAAGTTGCTTGAGCTTTTGGTAGTCCTTTATGGTTCCATATGAACTTTTGTACCATTTATTTCTATTTCTGTTGAGAATGTTTTTGGCATTTTGAATTGCATTGAACTTGTGCACTGATTTGGTTAGTAGGTTTTTAAATAGTTATTCTTTCAATTGTATGAAAATAGAACACTTTTCCATTTGTGTTTGTCTTTAATTTCTTTCATCCATGTTTTATAGATAGTGTAGAAATCTTTCACTTCCTTGATGCTTCTAAAAATGTAATTATTTTAAATGGGACCGTCCTTCCTTTTTTATTCCAGTCCCCTTTCTTTTGAGACAGGGCTCTCATTATGTTGCCCAGGCTGGTCTTGAAACCGATGGCCCTAATGATCTTCCTGTCTCATCCTCCTGGGTAGCTGGAACTACAAATGTTCTATAAGTGTATTTTTAAAAAAAAAATAGTTTTCCTGTGTTTTGATGTTCATTGTTTACTTTTGTTCATTCTGGGCCTTTGACAAATGCAAGATGACATTTCCCCACTACTATAGAAGTCAGTGTCCCTGCCCGCTTGCTCTCCACGTCACGGCCTGCTTATTTACCCTTCTGCTCCACTGAGATCCTGGCAACCAGTGTCCTTGGTGGAATTATGCAGATTGTGTCATTGTGATGGCTTCCTAGGGATATACGTGTAAATGTCTTATGTCTCTTCATGGCTGATTTTATACTTCTCTTTTGAACTGAATATTATGCCTTTGTCTGAATTATACAGTTTATTTATCCATTGAGACAACAAAGAGCATTGTTTCTGTTACTTTACACTTTCTTCAAAACTCTCATTCCATGCAAATCCATACACAAATCTCAGAACTCTCTGTTGGTGAATATACACAGTGAAACAGTCAGCAGATTATTTGAGTTCATTTGTAAAATGGTGTATTCAATTGTTTATTTTCAAAAAACACTTATTTAAAGATAAGTGTAAAACCTGAGGCTTTTTGGGTATGGTTTTGTGAGTGTTCTTAGTTTTATGTTTAAAAGGTTCATCCACAGTGTGAATTTCCTGAAGGGAATGTGTTGTTTTGTGTCATTTCCTGGGGAGTGCATGGAACATTTCCTATGTGACAGCATGCATCTAGAGGCACCTGGAAGGTTCAGGGGACCTCAAATTGTCTCTTAAGTCAAAGACAAACTCTCTCCTAAAGCGTTCAGTGAAAATTGTTAACACATTGAGTCTTTTAATGAATTTTAAGAGTGCTTTAGTGCTTATTGATAAATTAAGCACTCATATTTATTCTGAAAGTTAGATAATTTTTGTATAAAAAGGAAGAAAATTGAAGTAAATTTTCTCATACTAAAATGTAAACTTGTTAGATTAATGAGGAAAATTGATGCAAGAATTTCCAGAGGAGAGGTAGAATTAGTTCAGTAAAGATATCAAGTTCTCAAGTCTACTACACTGGAAGGTAGAAGCTCAGGGTTGTTTATTAGACACTGATCCAGCACTCTGGAGATTAAATATTTCTATTCAGAAATACTGTGCCATTTAATCTCAAGTACTTCATTGTTACGTTAATCTTCAGGAAAATGATGGCTTGTTTTCTGTGTCTTTTTGCTGTCCTAACAGAATTTCTTTATGTGATAGCTGCACTTAACCTGGCATATCCAATCTCTCCCTGGAAATTTAAGTTGTTTTGTGCACCACCAAATACAACCAATGACTCCTTTCTCTCACCTGCTGGAGTCCCAAACAATGCTTCAGCTTTGAAGGGGGATTCTGAAGCTAAATTTAATTCAAGTGGTATCTACATTTCTGAGTTATCCAAAACAATCTTCCACTGTTGCTTTGGGAATGAGCAGGGTCAAAACTGCTCTGCACTCACAGACAACACTGAAGGGAAGACACTGGCTTCAGTGGTGAAGGCTTTAGTTCTTCGTCAGCTAGGTAAGTACTTTTATGTTCCAAGTGTATACAGTGTTGTGTTCTGCCTGCATTCGGCAATATGTTTCAATTCTCTGAAACTTCTATGGATTAGATATCTTTTTATATAATTAACATATATTATAATTTTTATATTAGTATTAATTAAAATTAGTATGCATGTGTGACTAGTAAATATGCTCAGATCATTTTATATCCTATAAAACTGTCATTAAGGGAACTCTTTTACCTGTAAATACACTGTTATAAGTCTAAATTTTCTTGGAAGTAGAAAGTGCACACTTTAAATAGATAAAATATCAAATTATTAACAACACTGTTGAATTAACTAAATTTAAAAATATTTCTGAATTGTAATGAATTGTTCAGACTGAGAATCTCCCTGAAACAATATATGTTATGCTGAGTGAGTTTAATTGTTGTCTTAAGAATTATACACCCCAAAAGCTTAGTTAATTTTTTGTATGGAAATTAAAACAAAATTATTTCTAAGTTTTCTGAAAGGGCAGAGAAGACTTAATTGAGTCAATTAGATGAAAATACCCAAAATATGGAAAAATAGGCATACATAAGTAAGGACTCTTGTATAGTGTTAGTTGAGATTTCACCGTTGATGCTAATGACCTTTCCGTCTAGATAATTCTTCAGACTGACCTCTGTACTGCAGAATGTTTAATGATAGTCCTGGTCTCTACCCAGTAATAACAGAAATATCTCCAGCCACCATAGTGGCATGTGAGAAGCAAAGACATGCAGGAGGATTGTGAGCTCCAGTCCAGCCTGGGCTACAACGTGAGACCCTGTGTCAACAGGCAAACCAAACTAAAGAAATCTTCAGATGTTGCCAGGTGTTCTCCCATCTACCCAGTTGCTCACTATTGATTATGTGGAAAAAAGCACCCCATGTTGAAAACAGTTTAAGAACAAGATGGCTCAGTGGGTAAGAGCACTTGCTGCTCCTGCAGAAGGTACAGGTTCAGTTTCCACTATTCAAGTCAGAAGACTCCCAAACCACCTCTAACTCTAGTTCTAAGTGAACCGATGTCCTCTTCCGGCTTCTGTCCACCTGCATGCCTTTGGTGCACTTAAACTTGTACAGACACACACACACAAACACACACACACACACACAGAGAGAGAGAGAGAGAGAGAGAGAGAGAGAACAAAATAAATCATCACAAAAAGAATAATGTTGAAATTTAATTATGTTATAAAACTAGATTTTTAAAAACAAGTTAGTAGGAATAATTTCAATTCACTTTATAAATGTTAATCTTATTTTGAATGAAGCTTTTTTGTTAACTAGTAAAGGAATGCCTAAGCCAATCCATTGATTTTTAAACATGCTAAGAATGAACAGAGTCTTAGTAACGAGTCTTGAATGATAAAAACGTTATCACATTCTTTACTTCTGGAGGGGAAATGATTACCATATTGCATATTTTAATTTTTTATGAAAATGGCTAATAGCTAGTTAATTTATAAGGGAATTGTTTTTGTGACTAAAATGAGTAGGGTATCTAATGACTATCAAAGATTTCAATTTGTTATTCTTTCACATAGGTTTCTCCTTCACACAAGGCACCCAGTAACTGGGAATATTTCTCATTTGGAGAAATATGTTAATGTTGTGTCAAGTTAGTTTTGTCTTGTTAGCCATAAAAGGTTTACTTTCATTTTTTATTTACACATACATATGCATTTCTATATAAATGATGCCACATGTGTTCAGTTGCCTGTGCAGGCCAGAAAATGTCCTCCCATCTCTAGGAGCTGGAGTTCCAAGGGGCTACAGGTAGTTGTCTTATTTGATGTAGTGATTTCCCTTGAAAAGTAAACATTTACTAAGGGTAATAAAAATGAGTCTTGCCCTGTTTAGGTGGCTTGAGATTAAACCCAAGTTGAGGGATAATAACTGAATTGAATTATCTGATTTACGACAGGCTGGGATGTGGTGGGGCTAAGGGACTAAAATGAGGGTGGAAGACACTGAGTGGCTCATGCAAGTTCCTCCCTATCAGGGCCTGATTTCCCCTCTCAGAATGACCAGCGGAAGTTGTATCAGAACACTGCTAAATTCAATTTAGTGCTTCTCTTTCACTGGATTGTTGAGAGTGTTTTTCAGGTTTAATGCAGTTTATTTTTAATGCAGGTGTAAACTGGGACATAGAGTGCTGGATGAAAGGGGACTTGACATTATTCATCTGTCATGTGGAACCGTTACTTAAGAACCCCTTCAAGAATTATGACTCTAAGGTCCATCTTTTATATGATCTGTGAGTACCGATGAAATTAATTTGGCTGGCTGTATGACCTGATTTGTTTAAAGCACAGAAGTGGATTATGACTCCCTCCCATCCCTGCACCTCTTTTTGCAGCTCTGTACATTGTAGAGAGTAGTTTGGATGTCTTTTCTACAACAATCTACTCCATTAGGTTTCCTCTCTCTCTTCCTGTTTGTTTAGGCACAGAGATACTGCAGATATGGACGGACAAAAAGAAATGTAGACGTTGTCAGATACGCCTCTGTGTGAATTGCCTAATGTGTTTATTATATGAATTATCCCATACTCTTTTTGATGTATCCCTCTGTGAGAGGTTTTATACTGTGTACAAACCACATTTAAAGACATGGCCAACCAGAATGGGTTTAAAAACTTGATATTGACGAAAAGAAGTTAAATGGATGGGTAGCAGTTGGAGGCATGTTAGGACTGTAGTCTTATTGAGGGATTGATGTGATGAGGAAAGTGAAGAGTCTCTACCTTTCTGATGATCTGGTGAATTCACAAAGCCAGTAGAACTCAGAACTGCCATGGCAGAAGAACTTGGGTTTATAGGCAGTCTCCCTTATAGGAGCAGCCTTCTGGGGAGGGTAGCCAGATTAGAGATGTGTCCAGGAGAGTACCCAGATTGAAAGATCTGATAATGCTTCGGTAATTAAATGGAACGAGAAGGAAAGCGAAGACTCTAGTTTCCATTGTGTGTTAATTAATTGAACTGTCATAAGAACAATAGAGGCTTCATACAGCTCTCCATTTTAAAGATTCTGGGAGAGTGCAATGTGATTAAAATGAAACAAACACTTCACTTCTGTTTTTAAAACACAAGTTTACTACACAGTAAGAGCTAGAAGATAAAGAGAAGGACTGTAAAAGGCCATCTTCTGGACAGGGCATAGATATTAAAATTGCAGACTCACAGTGGTTTTGGTTGCTTGCACTAAGCCTGCTCAACGCTGGCTCTGTCAATAGTCAGTCATAGATGTGTGAGGGTTTCATGGGGACTCTACTTTGTGTATTAGTTACTTTTTGTGATAAAACATCATAACAAGCCAATTTATAGAAGAAAGAGTTAATTTGAGCTTATGATTTCAGAGGGTTAGGGTCCAGGATGGCAGAACAAAGGCATGGCAGTAGGGATAGATCACATCTCAAAGTACAAAGTAGAAGGCAGAGAATACCTTGGTACTCATAGTGCTAGTTTTTTGAAACTTCAAAGCCAACCCCTAGTGACACGCTTCCTCCTACTAGGCCATGCCTCCTAATCCTTCCAAAATAGTTCTACCAATTGGGAACCAAGTATTCAAATATATGAGTCCGTTGGGGCCATCCTTATTCAAATAACCACACCCTCCATGCTGAACTAATAGCTACAAATAGATTCTGGGAGAGGAGGAGTCATTGTCTTTACTTGTGTACTTCCTGTTGAGCCCACAGGCCCCATGATCACTCTGGTGGCCCTGGTTAATGTCAGTGGGTCACAACATAAGACAAAAAGACATGAATTATTTGAGTTTAGTACAGGTATTTTGAAAGGCGTGTGCTCATGACTAAGCAGAGGTGTCCCTTCCATCTTTGGTCTGAAAGGCAGGTGGTAAAAGGACACTTCCTCTTATAATACAGTAGAAGCTCTAGAGCTAAGTCTGAAGACAGTGACAGTGTACTCACATACATAAAATAAATAAAATTCCAACAGGAAGTGCTGGTGGTGAAAGGAAGATTGAATGTTTGTGAGTCCTTTAGCCTGTGCCATATTTATTGGCTTTATCAAAAATGTGTACTTTGTCAAGTGCAATTCAGGTTGTGTTCGCCCAGATGGCCATGTGAGCTGTTACATACATTGAGCCCCTCTGTAGTCTCAGTTGGTGACTAAAGTGATTGTTAAGACAATTCCTTTGTCAGGTGGCATTCTATCTGTATTAAAGAAGGAGAATTATTTTTTTAAAAGTGATTGAGTAAAGACTCCTAGGCTTGAGAAATTTACAGCTATAATTTAGGTAGCGTTTAGTTGATTTCTCTGAGTCACTCTGGTCAAAGGGGACCACTGATTTAACAACCAACTCCAAATCAAAATAAGAACACTTAGTCTATTGCATTTCTCCTTAGCTCTTCCTTCCTACCTGATACCAGGAAAGCTTTACACTGACTGTGTTATACATTCAAAGCCCTTGGTGATTCATTGTGAGCCATAGGCAATGGGCCTTTATTACCATTACTTCAGCATGCACAAATCATTACGTATAATACATCATTTACATATACTTAAGGAGAGATATCACATGATCATCTCAATTGATACAGGATAGGAAAGGCCTTCGGCAAATTTCAACATCCCTTTGTGAATTAAAGCCTTGGAGAAATCAGGAATAGAAATACCTCGACATAAAGATCACGTATGACAGATCTATAGCTGTGTGTGTGCGTGTATCTCTGTGTATATCTATATTATTTATATGTGTGTTTGTAGGTCATGAGTCTATAGAGAGAATCATGAGAGGAGAGGAAGACATCTTAAGGAAAGAAGGGCATATGATAATAAAATACACATAATTGGAAAGCAAAGGTGGAGAACTAACCCAGGTAGAGGGGGAACCACTTGCAGAGGCAAGGGGGCCATATAGGAGCAGTGGAGAAGGAAATGGCTGAGATCAAAGCAGAAGGGCACATAACTATGAAGAAGCTCCAGTGAAACCTAGTACTTTGTATTATTACCTATGCAATTAGTTAAAAAAAGAGAAAATCCCCAAAAGGTATAAAAATGAAAAAAATAAGCAGCCGAGAGGAAGTGTCAAAGTGTCAAATATGAAGAGTTACCATCTTCATCTCTGTGTAGACTATTGGTTCACTGAAACCTTGAACCCTGCACACATCTGTAAAAGGTGAAAGCTACTGAGTTGCAGTTGTCCTCCCACAGAAGTGTTCCCAGTGATGCTGCCTCCCTTCTGTGCTCTTATGAACATGTTTGTAAATAATGAAAGGAGAGTCAGTGCAGTGCAGGTGACTTGATCCTGCACAGCTAAGTTAACCATATTAATTTATCTTTAACATATACATGCGATAGCTGAAAATGTAAAAATAAGTCCATTTTTGGAGATACTCTATCTATACCTCCATGGCTGGTGAGTTGGCTTGCCAGACACATGAAAAAAAACCTTAATTAGATTCTAGCTGATTTTCCATTTTGGTCAGGTTAGAGAGGGAACCAGCTAACCAAATTATGATCTGGAAGATTTCACAACCAATTTAACCAGTGGCTGCACTGGTTAAATTTTGTCAGTTTGACAGAAATCTGGACATACTTGGGGCATCCTCTCAGTTGAGGGGCTGGCACCATCACACTGGCCTATGTACATGTCTGTGCAGCATTTTCTTGATTGCTGATTGATGTGGGAGGGCCCAGCTCTCCTGAACAGTGCCATTCTGGGAAGGTAGGCCTAAGTTATGTAGAAATCAAGCCAATAAGCAACAGTCCTCTGTGATTTCTGTTTCAAGCTCCTGCTTTGAGTTTCTGTGGTCACATTTCCCCATGATAGGCTTGACCTATACACCAAATAAACCTTTTCTTGCTCAAGCTGGTTTTGGTCCTTTTTTAAATTTTATTTAATAGAAAATAAAACTAAAACGATCTAATTTTTAAATGAGAACGATCATGATTGTCTGTGGAAAGTACTTCCAAAAGGCAAATGGATAAATCCCTGGCCTATATCTAGTTGTTAGGGCATTCAGTCTCCCACTTGCTGGCTCAGCCCACATGGACAGTTGCTCTCTGTGTCATAATCTGCCAGGATGTCCAGTCCTTCTGCTTGTGTCATATTCTATGTATGCTATATATTCAGGGTCATCCTTCAGCTGGGGTCGGGGTGAGGGGACTTGTAAAATACTCAGAATAGAAGCTTTGTGAGTTATCTTTTCCATGTTTAGATTTTCAGAATTAATTTTGTTGTCCAGTCATGAGTGCTGATTACATTTAAGGATGGGAAGCTCTTTGCTTATTTCATCAGTGATGAATCTCTGCTTCTGTGATGCTTATGCCCACAAAGGTACTTTCTTCTGAAAGGCTGGGGGCTTAGAAGCCAGAGGAAACATACATTGTCCTATGTCCAGATACTGATCCAGGCTATTGGTTATAGTTGAGTGTCATGGCAGGAGTTTTAGCTTCTAGATCTAACCCCATTTTGAAAACCACTTTAACATCTCTGAATGCTTTGATAATGATCTTATGCATAGTGCTTTGTATGGCAAAGCTTTATGACTAAGCTTACTTATTTAGAAATGTTGAGATTTGTTTAAAATAGTAATTAAAGGTATTATTTTATTTTAAAGAAATCAACCCCTTGTTCCATTAAAACTCACAAGAGACATCTTTCAAAGTGTAAAAAAAGTATATTTTTCCAGAAGCTAAAATCTGATATTTAAAAAGGATTAAAAATAACTATAAATACATCCTCAGCGAAAAGCATTGTTTGAGCTCAGATATTAATGTTTGTCTGAGCACTTGAAGGAGAGATGCTGCTCTAAGAAATGTGATATTCCGGGACTGCTTTAGACATTTATTTTAGACCACAGAGGAAGTTCTTTCTTTCTTTTTGTAATACTCTACTGTGTGCAACCACATTCTGAGTTGAGTGTGGGCAATAGTGTTTATCACATGCTTTTTTTTTTCCCCTAGAGAGACCACACACACGACTCTTCACTCCAGATAGGAAGCCCATGGCAGACCAAAGTGAGGATACCACCAAGGTTCAATTTGGTGAACCAATGAGTTTTACTGGGATTAATTATAGTAATATGAGTGAGGGGTTACTTATATGAGAAGAGATGACTCAAATACAGGTATATCACTAAAGCCTACCCCAGCATGAATGACTGCTCACCAAAGCTGGGGACCTGGGCGCACTGCACACATGGAGGCAGTTCAACAGGTTGAGTTTCCAAGTGACTCAGTTGATCTAAACCTCTTCCAGTTAGCTTGGATGATTTCTGCTTCTTGTTTCCTCTGGGGTAGGTGGGGACAGCTAGTGAATCTGGTCAGTTTCAGGGACTTCCTGAAGCTATTTGAGTTATTTACCTTTTGGCTTAAAGAATTTTCCTGTATGATAGAATGTTTCAGTCTGTTAGGAAATATCTACACAACATGCTTCATTGTGGAGCTGAAGTATGTTTTAAAAACATAGAATGCTATAGCCAAGTTTGAAAGTGTGATCATACAATAAAGAGGACAGTACACATGAACTAAGGAACATCCTGCAAAAATTAAGAGCAGGCAGAACAGAGTACAGAGCATTTGCAAGTGTATAAGACACAGACAGAATAGTTGGAGGACTGAAGGCTGAGTGTGGTTGATCTGGGAAACCATTGAACACAGGAGCCTATGGACCAGGTCAGACAAGGAAGTACTTCCTGCCGAGTCACACTGGGGTGTTTGGACCTTCCTGGCTATGAAAGGCTGGTTCCCTTTTTTTGCTCCCCAGGTTTGTTTGTTTGTTTTGTTTGTTTTATTTTTTTAGGGGGGTTTGTTTTCTTTAAATCAGCATGTGGTGATTACAAACCCTACATGTATGAGCTTCAGTGCTTTGGGTTCGCTGTTAAGCACATTCTTTGGCATCACTTTTAACCTGTTCTTCCTAGAAACTCAATGATGAGTAGAATTTCACACTTTGACTAGCTCTCCTCTCAATCATGCTATTCCCATCCCCCCATGAGTCTTAGCTCCCTCTCCCAGGGTACTTAGTCTCATCTTATGACCTCCTGTTTTTGACCCTTTCTTAATAGGAGACACTCAAGTCCTTTCCTGAGTGTTCCCCTGGCAAGCAGCTTCACTGGACATATTCAGCTCTTGCTGAACTTGTGTCCAATATTAATGGACACAATGTTAAGACAGTCTTGTTTATCTCCCTCTCTACCAGGAAATGCCTGACCCCAGATTACCCATGGGGATGACGTGAAGGTTCTGGATGTTGCTTAACCAGGGAGAAGCAGACAAGTTTTTTTCAAGTGACTCAGGGTTACTAGGCTTTTCCTACCTCACTGGCCTACTGCAATTTTAGGATTCATGCTAAAAGCTCAGTTTCTCCTGTGGATAAGCCCTTCTCTCTTCTGTGTTTGCCCAGAGCCATTTCTTGACTTTAATTTTTTTCTAGAGAGGCAAGATATCACATAATTCCCATGTCCTCATGTGAGGAAGCTAGATAATTTTAGTCAACTCGTAGGCCAACCAGGATAGAACTTTCCCTCCTTACCTTGGACCCTGTCTTCTGTTTCTTTGAAATGTTAGAAAAAACGTTCCTCCTTAGAATTTAAATTGCTCTATGAAAAAGTGGTTGGATCTAGACCCTATGAAGGCCCCAAAAGGCAAAGCTTCTTCCTTATGTTCTAAAGAACAGAATCTATGTTCTACTTCTGGCCCTAGGGAGACTTGACCTTCCTTCTAAAGAACCTCTGCTGAAGAGTTAGTTTAGTTGCCTTGTCAACAACTGGGCATGGATTCTAGTCCTCTCTTATTTTAAGAAGTAGGTTGATACTTATGCCTCTCACCTAAATCTACCAGACTGCTCATGAGATTTCTTTCAGTTTATGGTTTCCTTTTTCTTTCTTCCTCTTGTCCTTGTTGATTCTCCATTTGTTTGGAGAGAGAACTTAGAATAGTACAGTTCACCTCCCTCCTCTGTAAGATTTATCTTGGCCAAAGCCTCACACCTCAGCCTATCCAGTGGGTCTCAAGTAGAGCTAGAATGTTTGTGTTTATTTTAAAGACACAGAATCCATGAATTTGAAATGAGGTCTAAGAATCATTATTCTTTGTATTATTTGATACTAGTAGGGTAAAATTTTGTGAAACCATTTTTACCATACCAGCTCACTGGTATGAAACATCAAATAGGCAATTTACAAAACTAAGATAGGTAAAGTTATCCTTCAAGAACTGGGGACTGGGGGTTTACTGTAAGCTTTCCTGAGTCCAGGACCTTAGGTAGTATACTTTTACAGTAATTTAGCTTAGGTCTGGTTTAGAGAATGCTAATGATTTTATAGAGAAATTTTCTGGGAAGAAAAGAATTGTACCAAAAGTCAGAGGACCAAATGTACCTTCTATGAACCATGTGTGGCTTCTATGAACCATTGTTAACAACGAATTTTAAATTGTAAATGTTTATGTCACTAACTAGAAAATTTTGCCCAAGGTAAAGTTTGTAAAGAAACCAGATTTTAAATCAAATTGACAAATGTTCTGGCATCATTATGTACTTTCAAGTACATTTTGTTCATATATAAGAATTAAATACTAGCAGAGAGTGTGTGTGTGTGTTTGTGTGTGTGTGTGTGAGAGAGAGAGAGAGAGAGAGAGAGAGAGAGAGAGAGAGAGAGAGAGAAAGTACAACCTTGAGTGTCAGTCCTCACACTCCATTTTGTTTTGAGACAAGGTGTCTTGTTTGTTGCTAACATATCAGGCTATCTAGCCTCAGAGCTTCTGGGGATTCTCCTGTTTCTGCTTCCATTTTATAGTGAAAGTACTGGAATAATAGATGTTTGCAATTGCATTCAGCTTCTATAGCTTCATTGAACTCAAAATAAGGTCCTCGTGATTGTATAGCAAGCACCTTACCCACTGAGCCATCTCCCTCAGCCTCTATGATTCCTTCTCTTCCTCTTCGCATGTGTCTTAGAGTTCCATTGCTATGAAGAGACACCATGACCACAGCAACTCCTATAAAGGAAAACATTTAATTGAGGCTGGCTTATACTTTTAGAGGTTTAGTGTATTATCATCATGGCAGGGAGCATGGCAGTATGCAGTCAGACATGGTGTTGGAAGATTCAAGAGTTGTATATCTTGATCCATAGGCAGCAGAAGGAGACTCTGGGCCATTCTGGGTGTAGCTTGAGCATATATTGACCTCAAAGCCCACACTTCCTTCAACAAGGCCATGCCTCCTAACGGTGACATTCCCTATGGCCAAGCATTCAAACCCATGCGTCTATGGGGGCCATACCTCTTCAAACCACCATAAACACTATATTTAATTCTCATATATATGAACAAGCTTATTTACTTTTAAAGGTAAGTAATAATTAAATAGACAGTAGCAAGTAGATAGTAGATATTTGGGTCTAGTTTCCCCTTGTCCTGTCAGAAAGTCTGCTGCTCTTTGCCAACACTGTTCTTCTATGGAAGGAATGGCTTATTTTGTACAATTTGGCGGTGCTAAATAATGACTTGCTGCAAGGTGACTTTAGTACGGCTAGGATGTGGAGAGCTAATCTCACTACGTGGGTCAAGTTGTTTGACAGTGTTGTTCAGCTCTTCATCCTGACTTGTTATATTAAATTTTAGAGAAGAGTTGAACCTTTTACCAGTAGTTATAAAATAGCCTATTTCTTCCTGTTATTAGGCACACACATATTATATGTACTTTTCATGACCCCCTCCACATTTTTTTTTTTGTTATAAATGACTTCTTTACCCTGGAAAATAATTATTGCACTATATTCAACTTTATGACTTTAATGTAGCTCTTCAGCTTTGTTTTAATTTATCTTGAAATAGCATATCTTTTTCTAACCATCTTCTTTGGTAAATTTGAGTTTTAGTGTTAAGATTGATTTTTTTATGAGAGGTTTATAATTGGGTCTTATTTTTTTTTGCCCAGTTAGCTACTGACTGCCTTCTAAGGGAGACATTTAGACTATTTGCATTTAATGCCAACGACTCTAGTCTCAAGCCTTCTCTTTTTTCTTCTTTTCTTCATATTTTTGTTTGTTTGTTTGTTTGTTTGTTTGTGGTTTTTTGATTTTGGAGTCAGAGTTTCTCTGTGAAGCTCTGGTTGGCCTTGGACTTGCTCTGTAAACCAGACTGGCCTCGAACTTGAGATCTGCCTGCCTCTGCCTCCAGAGTGCTAGGATTAAAGTTGTGAGCCACTATCACCCAGTTGCATTTTTTCTTGTTTTTTTGTTTATTTTTATGATTCCATTTAATCTTCTTTGATGCTTACTAGCTTTAGTTACATGACTTACTATTTTAGTAGCTTTTGAATTATGACACGTCTTAGAATCTAAGCAACTCTATACCACTTTGTATGTCATGTATCATATTCAGTTGTACAGTTCTGCTCCCCCAAGCTTGGTGTTCATACTGCATACTTCAGTTCAGTCTATGAAGTGCCATGCAAATACATGGCCATCAATCTTGATTTAATCAGACAATAAATAATTATCCTTGGAGTCAAACTTCATTCCTTTGTGTGACACTAGATTTCAAGGTTCTTTTATTTTCTTGTGTCCAGAGCCTTTCTATAGCATTTTCATAATGCAGATCTGAAGATAATTCTTTAAGTTTAGGCATGTCTTAAAAAGCCTTTATTTCATATTTTAAGGGTATTTTCACTGTGAGTGGTATGTTAGAGTGACTTCTCTTGTTAGTGTCTTTGTCCCCTTGCTTATGCTTCCTTGACAGTCAGTCCGCTCTACCTCTCTATTCTTTCTGATATAGCTCACCTTTAAGCTGGATTTAATATTCTGCTTTCCAAACCTGCTCAGTCTCCATATCCATCTTACATTTTGCTCTTATATTTAAATATAGGCCTGAAGTCAGAGATGATTTGCCTCTACCTCTGCTGAAAGACAGCTTTCAGACTGTCCAGTGCAACTGCAGTGTTAAGGAATGTGAATGTCATGTTCCAGTACCCAGAGCCAAACTCAACTACGCTCTTGTGATGTATTTGGAAATCACATCTGCCGGTGTGAGTTTTCAGTCACCTCTGATGTCACTGCAGCCCATGCTTGTTGGTAAGTTGAGCTTCAGAGTGACAGTGGCCCTAAAAAAAAAAAAAAATCAATCATGCAAAGATGTTGAAAGGTTACTTGTGGGTTAAAGATTTTCACTGGCTTACGTCATTATGATTGCTACTGAAAAACATGGGGAATGTAGTCCTAGGGTGTTATAGGCAACCTCTTCTTGTGTTCACAGTGGCAAATGTCTCTAACGTTAGCACTGAAATGGTCTTTTGAAGCACCCATGGCTCCTTTAAGTCTTGGATTTAGTGAATGGACGTATATTATTTGATTATCATCTGTTTATATATTAGGTAACTATTTTTGAAAATTATTAAAAACATTTTTACCTGAATTTACTTTTCCAATAAATATATCTTAGAAGTCATGTGTGCAGATATTACTATAGAGGCTGGAGACACTGAGGAATGAGGCAGGCTTCCTACTCACACGGCAGAGTTGTAGTACTGAGCAGAGTCAATACGGAGCAGTAAACAGTCAAGCCATCCACTGTGCAGCCCAAGTACAAGACAACCTGTTGCAAAGATCCTCAAGGCTCCTTTAGTAAACTTACATATTTAATTCATAGTTGTGTATAACACTGGCATGTATTAAGGTACTTAGTTTTATATACACAGTGATGTACACTGTGTTTAATTGTATGTTACTTAACAGCTTTACTATATTTTATTTCCATGTTCTGAAATGATAACATGCATCTCTTCATATGTGTGCATGTGTGTGGGCAGGTACATGTGGAGGCCAAAGGTGAATGGTGAAAAATCAACCTTCAGTTGTATTTTATTTTATTGTGAGAGGGTTTCTCACCGAGTTTGGAGCCCATCAGTTTGGCAAGATTAGCTTGGTCCTAAGCTCCAGGGATCATCCTGTCTTTGGTCCCTCATCACTAGGAATGTAGGCACACACCACCATGCCTATATTCCTATGTTTTATGTGGATACTGGGGATCCAAACACATGTGATAGGCACTTTACCAGGAGAACAATCTCACCACTCTCTAAGCAACTCTCATTTGCCTTTGATTCAAGGATCTTGATGCCACTGAAAACACTTTTCCGTTTATCTCTCACAATTTCCCACACAGCTCCAAACATTGCTTCTTTTTACATGACTTAAGATGGTACTTTTGGACTCTTGTTTAACAATTTTAACAATAGGACTTTCAAGTAATCTGTTATCTAAAGACATAAGCATGGCTTTTTTTGCAACATAATGACAATAATACCCAAGCAATTCAATTGTAGAATTATGTCACAGGAAAAAAAATGATAAAATATTTATTTAGCTTCATATTCTTATCTTTTCAAAACTAGGCAATTTTAAAAAGCACTTAGATCAGCACTGCATTTAATTTCATTTCCAAGAAGAGTAGTTAAGTTAACGTGTGACCATTGAATTTATATGTATTCAGAAATTCTTAAGTTTGTCCTAATACAGAGATATTAGAAAAAAATCAATTTCTTATATTTGAACTTGAAATATCCAAAAACTTGTAAGTGCAGTGAAAGAATGAAGATGTATTAGGTAGTAGTGTTGATTTGGGGGTTGTCATTTCCACTATGATGGTCAATGATCTATTTAGTATTAACTGAATGAGGAAGAAGTAGGTACACATCTAAAACTCCAGAGTAAGAAATGCTTCAAAACAGAACACATTCATTCCCTGGGTTGAAGACAAAATCCAAGTGATGAAATGAGGAACATGCAGAAGTCCCCAAGTGTGGCGTTAATGAAGTGTGCCTTAGAAGAGATTGGATCGGAATTGCTAATGGACAGAGAACACCAGAGGCCAGCGTTAAAGAGTTCTGATTTGATGCCATTCATATGGAAACTTTTGATTAGGAGTTGGTAGGATCAGATGTGTCATATGATCACACATATCTGTATGTTCAGATTCTATTCTACCTTGTGAAGAATGTTATTATTAAAGGGAAAAGAACAGGTGTGTGAGTAGGAGGAGGAGCCTAGATGGGAGGCTGTAGGGATTGGCCAGTCAGTTTAGGGCTGTAGCAATAAAGATGTGTGGAACTGAGGAGATTCCTTTGTAGGAGCTAAAGGACAGAGAGGAATTAAAATTTACCTTTCAGTTTGTCCCTAAAAATCTCCATCAGTGAAAACACCAGTTCTTCAGAGAGGAATGCTGGGGATTAGGTGTGTGTGCAGAAGTCAAGGTTGCTTTATGTGAGATGACTCAGAGTTCTACGAGGTATGGAATAAGCAGCTGGATATAAGACTCCAAAGTTCAGGGGAAACACATATATCTTTGGGAGTTGTTAGCATATGGATTCTGTCAGATCATCCAGTTAGAATTTAGGAAGAGAAGCACTAACAGACATTAGTAAGAATTAAGGAGACTGTGTTGTCTTAGAAACTGTGGATAAAACACATTTCACTGAAGGTGTATGCAGCTGTGTGGCACAGTGTGCCAAGAGGCAGACTAAACTTAGTTGGAGAGTGACATCAGACTTGATAAAGGGTAGTTATCTTGATCACAGCAGAGTTTGTGATTGGAGAGGAGGAGCTGACCAAGGTAGGCTGCTTAGGTGGAAGGCAAGTCTTCCCCACTCTTGATGAGTGGGTGAGCCGCAGCAGTGCTGAGCTGGGTGTGGGAGAGCCGGGAAACATCTTTATGCAATATGTAGTGATATGTATATATCTTTTGTATGTTTTCATATGAGTGTGTACTGGTAGAAGATAGGAAATGTGAAAGAGCCTGCCGTTGTATGTAATTTCACCACTCTTTGCTGTATTTATTTTTTTAAGTTTCTGTGTTGTTTTTGCTCGGGAACATAGTAAAATTTACATGTTGGTTAGTGTTTAGTTCACCCTGTTTAGACTAGCTTAAACTTGTAACAAGTCACAAAAAATAAGTGTCTTCAGATTTGAATAAAGGAATTAATGGCTGCTTGAATTCATACCTTTATGGTATGAACCATAATTTGTTAAAGTAATCTTTGCCTGTAAGATGCTTAAACTGTTTCCTCACATACTTAAAGTATTTTCTTAGTAGTTGAAATAATCAAGTACATATATATGCACATACATACATAAATGTTAATATGTACATGTACATTTGAATTCAGAAATCATTTACCTAGCTAAAATCCCCATTAAGCTAAGAAACCCCACTCCCTTGTCTAAAGAGAGACAGGTCCTTCTAATGGTGCAATTATTGCATGGTCATGTTTGTTCTGAGATGAGTAGGTGTGCTTTGGATTGCTATTTTACATGGATAGATATGCCTACTTTTGCCCAGGTCTGTGCATTTTCTGAATACTGTTCTGCACACTGCTCTTGTCCTCATGACCAGCAAAAGCAGGCACAGTGACTTGGACTAGGCAGAGACTCCAAGTAAGACTGAAAATTATTAGCAATGTGAAGTTAGGAAGACTTTATAGAAGGCAATCACATTTATCAAAACTATCCCATTTCCTGGTTTTATAGCCTTTCCCACACAGGGGAAAGAATGAAGACAGGATTTGCTGGGATGAGTGTGGTACAGCAGAAGGGCCCATTCTGCATCTCTGATTTAACTCTGTAATTAGCCCTCAAATGAGGTAACATTTTAAGTGTTTGAAAGGCAAACTATTCATCTCAACTTCATTTTATTCATATATGATTGCCCTGAAAACTGGCCGGCTTAAAGGTCTTTTTGTTTTTTTTTCTTAAGTGAAGCCCGATCCACCACTAGGTTTGCATGTGGAAGTCACAGATGATGGCAATTTAAAGATTTCTTGGGACAGCCAAACAATAGCACCATTTCCTCTTCAATATCAGGTGAAATATTTAGAGAATTCTACAATTGTAAGAGAGGTAAGTATATTTTTGTAATGAAAGTGAAATTTTAAGAAGCAGTTAAACATTCCTAAGTATCTTAGAATTACCTTTGCCTGCTAAATATGCCTGTGCTTTTTAGAATAGAATGGACTATTTTCATTATTACATATTGAGATAGTTTATGCTTGACAGGAAGCCAGGCATAATTTTTTTTGAGACAGTGTTTCTCTATGTAGTTCTGGCTGTCCTGGAGCTTGCTCTGTAGACCAGGCTGGCCTCAGATTCAGAGATCTGCCTGTCTCTGCCTCCTGAGTGCTGGGATTCATGGTGTGTCACCTCCACCTGGCCAGTTATAGCATTTTAACTTATAGTTATAACTGTTTTTATTTGTAGACTGCTGATTTACATTGCATCTGTACTTTTTTATTTCTTAGTGTGTTGACAAACAATGTATGTATTTCTGTCATGAAATTGATCAGCATCCTCTTTCGCTTATACACCAAAGTTTTTTTTTGAATGGCTGTTTGTTGCCAGGAACTTATCTAGATACAGCAAGATACCTAGAGGTTATAGAGCTGGATAAGAGAATGCTGAAATATCATCATAGCAAGTAGAGGTTGGGCAGGCCTCATTGGGAGGGTGACATTTGAGCAAAGCTTTGAAGGAGATGGCTGTGTAGGTAGGTGTCTAGGGAACTGGATGACAAGCAGATGGACCAGCAATGCAGAGGCCAGTGTGGCTGAAGCTGACAGGAGAGAACTGTACCATGGATAATATGGTGGAGATGGGGTGGCTGGGGAGGAGGTTACAAATGGCCCATGGGGCCATGTGAAAACTTTCATGGCACGTAGTAAACCTAAGCATTACATCATTCCAAGGTAAAAAAAAATCGATCTTTTAGAACTGTGTTATTTTTCTAAGACCTTATTTTTGCAGAGACAGGTTGGGAACCCTTGGTGTCAGGTGTATAAACAAATGCAGAGTGAAGGCTATTGCAAGATACTTTCTCTTTAGGAAGTTGGAGATCACAGGATTGCAAATGTGAAAGTTCTGATACTGTTCTACACATACCTTATGCTTTTTCATCATTTTTAACCTATGGCCCCTTTCTTCCTCTGACAGTCTTGAAGAGACCAGGGACTTCGATTGGAGCACATTTTTAGAAAACTGAATGAGCCACACAGATCCTAGCTAGAGTTTGGTTTCTGCAGGGTTTTGGCCTTAGATGTGTCCTCCTTTGTTTTATAAGTGGTACACATGCCCTGTAGAGGTCAGGATCTTAATATCATTCGTGTCCCTCTTCTGTGCACCTTTCCTTCAGGAGCCTTACAGGCCTTTCTATACCTCTCCACATTGTTTCCTACCAGTGTGACAGATGGCAAAATCGCTACAAGATTCTCAATAATTTTGGGATCGTTTCTCAAAAATCGTAAAGACCATATGATATTAGTGTTCAGTTATTGTCAGTGGTTACATCTGTTGTACGATCTATAGGCTCTTTAATGGTTTATTGACGGGTGCATAACATTTCTTTTTCGTTTGGCCATTGGTTTCTGTTTTAGTTTTGTATTCAGACAGTTCATCTGTAAGGTTATAACTCTTTGAAAGTTGCCTTGGCTTATGTATTATCAACTTTGGCAAACATTCCACATCAACTTGATGTTCTGATATTTCAACATAACATTTAACAGGCTGCTGAAATCGTCTCAGCTACGTCTCTGCTGGTAGACAATGTGCTTCCTGGATCTTCATATGAGGTCCAGGTGAGGAGCAAAAGACTGGATGGCTCAGGAGTCTGGAGTGACTGGAGCTCACCTCAAGTCTTTACCACACAAGGTAGGCCTTGTAAAGTTGCTCTGGAAATGCTCTCCCAGACTTTGCCTTTCTTATCATTGGTAACATCAGGGGCATCTTCAAATTTTATTTCCGGCAAACAAGAGGGGGAAATAATATGAACATTGTATGTAAAATTCTTTTTAGAGACGAGGTCTGGGTATATAGACTAGGCTGACTTTGAACTGGCATTCTTCCTGCCTCAGAGTCTCTTGAGTGCAGGGTTTATAGACATAGGTGCCTGTGCCCAGCTTCATTTTTCTTAAATCTCAAGCAGGCTAATCTGTTGATGGAAATTGCATATGAGTTCCTATGTATGTGCTTTTAAAACACTCTCTTATTGAATTCTTTTTTTTAATATGAAAAGAGAAATATTTAAGTTGGGCATGATAGCCCATGACTGTGCATTCAATATTATGAAGCATGAGGCAGGAGGAGGTTGAGTATTGAGGCCAGCCTTGACTATATAGTGGAAAACTTCAAAAAAGGTCCAAAGTTAATTTGAAATTTTCACTATAAGAACCCAGAGCATACCATTTATGTTGTTAGTTTTAAATTTATGTGTATAAATTTAACATAAACATAAGATGTTAAAAATGCTTAATTTTAGAGGTAGGTGGTGTGTGTGTGTGTGTGTGTGTGTGTGTGTGTGTGTTGAATTTGGCTGTCTTCCACTATAACTCTTCACTTTATTTTTTGAGATGGGGTCTCTTTCCGGTCCTGGAGCTTGCTGATTCAGCTGGACTAGCTGCCTGGGCCAGGTTCTAGGATTCTCTCATCTCTGCCTTCCAGGGTCAAGGTCACAGGCTCAGTGTTTTTTTGTGGCTTTGGGTTTCTGAGCTCAGATTCTCAGGCTTGTGCAGATTCTCTTCACTTACTGGTCCATCTCACCAGCCTGCTCTTGGAGTCTTCAGAATAAAGTCTTCACACTTTCAGAGTTGTTTTGTATAATTGCTTGGTGTATTTCTTTTTATTAGCTGTAATAAATACAAAAAGATGGGACAAAGAGCTCAGAGGCTATATAATTTCACGGGGGAAGAAAGAATTGTCTTCATTAGCCACATCCTAGGGTCTTGGTGCATGCATTCTAGGGGAAGGTGAACCTCTGATTTCTGGTAGAGGGTATTCATTCATGAAGCAAGGCATGCACATCAGTGCTCCTTGAGCAGAGGTCAGGCCAGTGGGCAGGCTCAAGGATGGTCTCAAATAAGGGAGAGGAGCTCCAGTTTCTGGAGGTGAGACTATAGGTAGGGATGGAGAGCCCTGCCCTGGTGGGTTCTGGCATTCCAGCAATGCTGGCAGTAGCAGCAACAGCAGCAGCTGCTATGGTGGGTATTTCTTTCTTATGTACTCATTGCCTGCTGGGATAGACTCAGGCTCCTTTCGCAAGGCCAGGTAATTTAGCAAGGATCTGGGGATTAAGATTACCAGTTGCCTTCCTAACCCCAGCATTTTTCGTAGTGCCACCAAATAGCACCAGGGCAATGCTAGTTATCTTTAGAAGGTGGCCTATCCACAATGGTGGATGCCATGTTTTCCCAATGCAGTGATAGCAGACCCAAAAACTGTTTTCTTTTTTCTTTTCCTTTCTTCCCATTCTCTGGCTGATTTTCATACTTTGGTTTGATCTCTAGATTCATAATAACTACAGAGGATCAAACTTGTATTTATGCCAAAAGACCTTGAGGGTTTCAGTGAAGATCAGCCATCTCGAAGGCTGCATGTCATTCTGTAGTCAGTGTGCTGCAATATCTTGCAACTGTTTCCTGAAGACATGTTTGCTGTTTCACGGTATTTGGTGTCAACAGTAAAATTTTGATTTTACCCCTACAGCAGGTTTTCCTACCAATAATCCAAGCTTGGCAGAAGCATAGAAGCTTTGCCCACAGTGGGTGGGTCCTGTTCTTTTCTTGGAATCTCCTCCCTTGATGTTTATAACTGCTTTAATAACCTGTTGTTATCACCTAAGAATGCCTGGCTCAGCTCTGCCTAGAAATCCATCCCAGAGCTTATTACTGCCAAGAATACTGTAGGTACAGCTGACACACTTGGATGTTCACTAAGGCTATCCTACATTTGACCTAGACTTCTACCTCTGGCACATGTGATTCAGCAGTCCTTTTCAGGTGTGAGTGATCTCTTGGGCTCTCTGTCTCACTGCAGTGACTCATAGACCTGTGTGTCTGGCCTCCAACCACCTCACTTCTCTGCCTACTTTCCAAGTTATTTTTAACATCAGAGAAACTGCAGTGTATTTACAGTTTTCTCAGAGAGGTGACATGTGGTGTTTCTCAGAGTCCAGAGAATCTTGTGTGGTTTCAACCCCTGCCACAGTTGACTTGTGAATTCAGGAAGACACTTAAATTGTGTCTTTGGTAGTCTGCTTGTTCAGTTTTATTCAGGTTCATTGTAGTTACACAGAAGTAGCAATGTAAAATGCTGAGGACGATCAATTCATTTTGTTCAACAAGTTTCCTTATTGATTACTTAGTATTTAAGAAGTGTTAATTAGTCAGAAAGCAAGTTGCATCAGTGTCTTAAAAGCATTGATTTTGGGGTCTACAAGTTTATGCAAGGACCAACATTGTGATTTCTTTGGAGAGGTTCTTAACCTTTCTGTGCCTCAATTTTCTTGTCTGTAAAATCAGGCTGTTTTTCCATGAATAGTGTAAAAATGATACAACAAAATGCTTATTACAGCACTTAGCTCTCAATAAACATTTAGTGAATTATCAGATACAATTTTAGTTTACAAATTCACAGCCTAGGTATTCAGCTTCTCAAAACCTAGAGATGGGAAGGTAGACACTAATTGCTTGATGTGAAGCGAGATTGTGAGAGGGAACAAAACTGAGTTTTGAACAATTGGCTCAGGGTAGGAGACTCAGGGGCCCAGGGCGTGAGGAGACTCATATGATGGTTTTATATCTTTATTCCTTAAATAAGTTTCTACTGTCCTTATGTATGTAGTAGGATGCTGATAATTTGTGTTTGAACTTTTTGATTATTTCCTAAGGGAAGCTGAATCTTCTATGATCTGGTCTTCCTGACCAGCTCAGCCCTATGAGTGACATGGAAGTGGAGACGGAAATGACAGTAAATCAGGTGGAGGCTTCTGTGTAGAGTTTGGGGCCAGGTGGGAAGGGAAGAGGAAAGCTGCACAAAGGAAATAGAAGGCCACCACGTCCCCTTCCCTGATAGTTTGTCTTTATTAACCACCGAGCAATGTGGAAATGTAGAAAGCCTTTGTTGTTGTTGTTTTATTTCATAATTAAAATGTAAACTTTCTCCTTCATAAAAAAGACTCGGTGTTAAAGAAATCAGTGTTGTTTTTCAGTTTCTAGGGTTCAAAGTTGAATATGAACGCTTTTCTAGAAACTTCATATAATATTCTGGTTGATCTGCTACATTTTTGATCAATATTTGATCTCATTCAGTTTAGGTCTTTAGGTGGATATGTTTCTAGTTCTGTTCTTCTTTACAATGTATGTCAATATCTGTAAGTTTAAATTTGCTTGATTCTTTTCAAATGCCAGCTCATATTTTGCATTCTCACATAATATTTTCAGATTACCTTACAAAGCAAACACACGCACGTATGCGCATGTGCACGTGTTCGCACACATACACATACACACACACACACACACAACTTTATTGGTCTGTTCGTTTGTGCTATAGCCAGTCAGGTGACTTTGAACAGCTAGACTGTTTTATTTATCTCTCCGGTGTATCTCTAACCTTCAAACATCCAAACAGAAACATATGCAAACAACAACAACAATAACAAAAAAAACCAAAAAGAAAACATGAATAAATAGCCACTGTTTAGTCAAAATTACCCCCCATAAAAATCAGTTTTAAAAGATGAAAAATTTATTTTGGCTCAACCTTGTTGCTCTGAGCCTGTGACAACATAGTTCATAACCAGTGAGAGACTATAGGAGAAAAAGTCTGTTCAAAGCAAAGAGAGATGAAGGAGCCTGGGTCCCAGTCTCTGTCATGGGCACACTTCCAGTCACCTGACTCCTTGCATGACACTGTCCCTCATGAAGCTCTCATAGATCCCAGCAGCTGAATAGGCTGGGTCCCAGCCTTCAGATTATGAGCCTTTGGAGGCATTTAAGATCTCAATATGATGCTGCCTACTAAACTCAGATGGCTCGGCTGCCTCTGAGGGCTGTAGGTGAGGATTAAGAGAAAGGACCTCACCTCATAAGAAACAAACTAAGACACTGGTGCTTGCAGTAGGAACAAAAACTTGTCCACTCATGTAACTCCCCCAAATATTTCTCTT
The DNA here is from genome assembly GCF_004785775.1 of Grammomys surdaster. Taxonomy (NCBI): domain Eukaryota; kingdom Metazoa; phylum Chordata; class Mammalia; order Rodentia; family Muridae; genus Grammomys; species Grammomys surdaster. The sequence goes on along the minus strand of NW_021604760.1, from coordinate 33,601 downwards.
GATGCTATCATTCATTGTGCTGATGTAATGGTCAGTGATGTGTGCTGAATCACAGTCTGTGTAAGCAGGCTCTCTGTTTTCTCTTTAAAGAAAAATCAGCATGTCTGCCCCTAGAATTAAAAAGTCTGTTTCCTGGGCTGTGAAAAACAAATGCTGAAAGAACTTTACCTAAAAATGCTTTGATTCATGGTCTGTATTTTTGAGTAGTTAATAACATTAATTCTTATCAGTAGAATATCCTCTTTTATTTGTTAATGTAGCTATTGTGAAGTTGTCAGTTTTTTTATGTTTTGCTTTATAAAGAAAGTTATAGCTGTCTCATTCCTCAAACTAAATGTTGCATAATATTTACTAGGATAATATTTGTGCTCTTTTACCAAATTAAGTATTCAGCATTTTTTCAAATGTTTCATCAAGTTTACTATAAATTTTTAGATCGTCACTTTTTTAATGTATGTATGTATGTATGTATGTGTTTATATATGTATATGACTGCTGTATTTGTATGTATGCCTGCATGACAGAAGAGGGCATCAGATCCCATTATAGATGGTTGTGAGCCACCATGTGGTTGGTGGGAATTGAGCTTAAGACCTCTGGAAAAGCAGCCAGTGTTTGTAACCCCTGAGCAATCACACCCCAGCTCCCAGACTGTCACTTTTTATTTTTGTCTTAAAGTTTAGATTTAAGCATTTGATCAGTTACAAACGGTATATATTTTAACTTTATTCCTCAATTAAGTCTCACCAGAAATATTTTATGTTGAACTAAAACACCTTGAGATTTTAAAAAGTAATCTGCAAATGATGAGCCTCAATTTGTGAAAGTTAATCTGTATCTTTCTAGAAAGTAAGCGTAACTCTGAGGCTTTGAGACAGTTAAAAGGTGAGACTGTGGAGCCTGAGTGGTTTTAGCATCTCTCAGGTGTGTGGCAGGCAGTAGTCATTAGTGAGTTTCATTCCCATGAAAGCTGCATGTCCTTGAGGCTGGGATTATACTCAGTCATGCCTATAATCTAGTGGCCTAGCTTCTGCCCAGTAATATGGTGTTCAGTGCTGTCTTGTTTCTGTTTACCGTAGATACACTTAGCACAAGTGTGCAGTATGCACAGTACATATAAAATCATTGCTGTAAAATTAGCATATTACAGAGCAAACCATTTACCGATTCAACTGCTTGTTAGAAGCCTTCATAACTATAAAGAAAACAATAGCAACACATTCCTTTTCTTCAGGATTTTGTGTCATAGTGACCTGTGCTAAGGACACATGCTACACGTGGGCTGGATAGATGGCTCAGTGCTCTTGTAGAGGTCTCTGAGTTTAATTCCCAGTAACCACATGGTGGCTCACAACCATCTGTAATGGGATCTGATGCCCTCTTCTGGTATGTCTGAAGGCAGTGACAGTGTACTCACATACATAAAATAAATAACTCTTAAAAAAAAAAAAGAAACCCACATGCTATGTTTTACTGATTGTCTTGAAATTTTAAAATTGTACTTATTTTGCATGCATACATGTGCCATGGCCCACATGTTGAGGTCATAGGACAACTCGCAGGGGTCAGTTCTCTCATTGTATTGTGTCAGTCCTATGGATTGAACTCGGCTCATCAGGCTTGGTGGCAGGTACCTTTACCTGCTAAGCCATCTCTCTAGTCCTCCTTTTCCCTTTATCATTTATTTACTTACTTAGTTTTCTGTGTGTGTCTGTATATGCACAGTCAGTTTTAATAGTCTGGTGGCAAGTGGATCACTGTGCAAGCGTGTGATGCTTCACTTAGTTAATTTTTCGTGTCGCTTGGAAGATGACAGTAGCTAAGACAAAGTTGCAAAGAATAAGCTCCATGTTTGGAAGCTTGTGCTTTTCATAGAGGCTGTGTTCATCCGAGAGCAGGGGTTCCTGCCGCTCTAAAGGGCTGTCCATAGCAGCAGCAAGATTCTCAGTGCACGGATTTGATTTTGGTAGGGTAACCAGGATGTGGCATCTCTTTCCTGTGGTAAGGCTGCTCACATGACGGTTTCTCTTCCCATCTAAACTCTCGCCTTTCTTTCTTCATTACAGATGTTCTGTATATTCCACCCAAGATTCTGACAAGTGTTGGATCAAATGCTTCCTTTCATTGCATCTACAAAAATGAAAACCAGATTATCTCCTCAAAACAGATAGTTTGGTGGATGAATCTAGCTGAGAAAATCCCTGAGATACAGTATAGCATTGTGAGTGACCGCGTTAGCAAAGTTACTTTCTCCAATCTGAAAGCCACCAGACCTCGAGGGAAGTTTACCTATGACGCAGTGTACTGCTGCAATGAGCAGGCATGCCATCACCGCTATGCTGAATTATATGTGATCGGTAAGAATCCCAGTGTCTCATCCACTTGGTCCTATGAGATCACTTGCTATCATGGACTGCATTAGAGTCCTAGTAAGGATGTGAGGAAAATGTTTTTTTTTCATGATTTTTGGTGTTTTTACTTTATATTAACATTTTAATGTGTTTTAAATAGATGTCAATATCAATATATCATGTGAAACTGACGGGTACTTAACTAAAATGACTTGCAGATGGTCACCCAGCACAATCCAATCACTAGTGGGAAGCACTGTGCAGTTGAGGTATCACAGGTATGTATTGTATTGGCTTCTTTGTTTTTCTCTGGGCATGACACAGTTAAATTTTCTGTTAATCTATTACTATAGCAGAAACCTGGTGCATTTTTCTCCTTGAGCAGAAGTTTGAATATAATTTATTAGAAAGATTGTGAGGAATTACATGGATTGTAATCTTGAAAACAATAACACCTGAGACTAAAAAAAGAAATGTATTTTGTTTTAACTTCATATTATCATGTTTACTAACCAAATTCCTGGAATTGCATTTTGACTCTTGAGTGACATGCAAGGGAATTATTTCATATACAATGCATTTTGACTCAGAGAATGGGCTAAAGTCAGCTGTGCACTATTTTAAAAAGCTAACATCATTGAGCTAAAGGTCAGTATTAGAAGAAAAGAGACGGAGGAACAAGATTCTACAGGATGTGATTGTCTGTTTGGTCTTTTTTTTTTTTTTTTTTAGAATGAAGTAAATTAAGTTAGAAAGCAAGCAGTAGTTAATAGGGGTAATGGGTTTTATTAAAGAGAAATTTGTACTCATTTACTTTTTACCTTTCTTTGTTTAAAAATAATTTAAGACATCTCTGAATAGTATCCCTCCTTAAGCAATGTCCCACTGGTGGGAAGAAGGGACATATATCCTTGTTTGTAAAGCCTCTCATGGTAATTGTCCAGTATGTTTGCTGTACTTATACTCTGTGTTCTGATATTTAAATTTCCATTGGAGAATTTCATTTTGTATAAGGCTACTCATTTATTCTAAAAATCTAAAATTTCAACCTGGAAAATATATCCCTTCTCTTCAATCCTGTAATCTGAGCTCTGTACCTTATGCTCTGAGTTGATTCTTCTGTGTTATTGGAAGAAAAAAATTTGAAATTTTGCATTACTTAGATGGGAAAAATTGGTGCCTTTATCCTATATACTGTGAATATTTTAACACCAATTGGAAGTTCGTGATAGGCTGTTTTAATAATATGTCTTTCCATGCATTCTCACATGCAAACATATGTCTGCAGAAAACCACTGACAAGCCCACAGCTCATTTACCGTCCTAACATTCACGGGATCACCATGAAACCAACTACAAACCCTTAATGAGTTCTTGAACCTCCCAAGTGCTAGTTTATGTGTTTGTTAAATGGAGAGGATGATTTATATGCCTTGGGGGGAAGTTAATGGCATTTCATTTTGTTGTAATTAAGTAATGTGACTCCGCCTAGAAAGCATTTCATTTGAGCAATCAATAAATGGTTACTACTGTCATGACAGTGAAGCTAACCATTTGCCACTGTGTTTCCGCACTGCTATTGTGTTACACACTGATGATTACACATCCGTCTGTCATTGCATTCTTCACCCATCATTAATTATCTGAACACACATGTGCGAGCAAACACACACACACACACACACACACACACACTGATAGCCTTGAGGAGAAAATATTACAAAGATGGTGAACGAGGAACAATTTTAGCGTTTTAGCTTTCTTTTTCTCTCTCCTTTTCATCTCTGTAGAGAGTCGTCAGAGCTTTAGTCATCGGAATACCATTTTCAAAGCAAATAGTGACAGCAGGGCTGTTTCTAAGAGAAGAAATGCTTTGTGTGCTGTGAGGAACTAGGTCAGGTTTGGTTATGACTCCTAATGTTTAAAGAATTTTCATTTCTGAGAAAATGAGTTTAAAAATGTAAAAAGAAAATGAGTAAAAAATGAAAAAAATAAAATGAGTGATTTTTTATTTTTTATTTTTTTGGGATTTGTGAAAGGGGTTGCGACCCACAAGTTGAGAACCAACACACAGAGGCTTGTATCATTGACATAATCGTTGAAGTAAAGATTAAAACTAGAACTGGAGGGACTCCTGGGGTGGAAGGAAAGCAGATTTTTGTTTGTTTGTTTCTTTCTTTTGTTTTTACTTTAAACAATGTGTTAAATTCCAACAGAAATGGAGAATGTAACTGGCAGTAATATTTGGATTGACTGACAGGGCTCGAATAGTTTCTAGTCCAAACTGATGTAGTGAAAACAATACTAAATCCCGATCCTTATGTGAATGCAGTTAGAAAATAGCACTGGAAGTCATCTTATGGTTGGGGGGTCAACGCAGCATGAGGAATTGTGTTAGAGTCGTGGCCTTAAGAAGGCTGAGAACCTTGCTCTAACGTAACCACCATAGTCCTGCAGCTCTGTGCTTAATTTACCTTCTTGCCAGGTCTTCTCACATCTGTCCTTTACCAGTCACCTCCCACACAGTGTTTTTATAGTCACTGTCTGTGGAAAGACTAAGATCCAGCTAGTGCTCAGAGCTCAAGAGGGCCTTTCTAACAACAGCACCACTCTTTAGATAGAGACAATGATCTCCATCAAACAACAAATCTGGATTCTAAATGTCTTTCTTTTTTAAATCAATACTACATACTAACTGGCTACTTTAACAAAAAATATCTTTTAAGGCGCAGCCTGTATTGTCCCGATAGTCCATCTGTTCATCCTACGTCTCAGCCCAAAAACTGCATCTTACAGAGAGATGGCTTTTATGAATGTGTTTTCCAGCCAATCTTTCTATTATCTGGCTATACGATGTGGATCAGGATCAACCATTCTTTAGGTTCACTTGAGTCTCCGCCAACGTGTGTCCTTCCTGACTCCGTAGGTACGTCAAACTATATTATGTATTTTCCTTAGATTTGGATGTCGTTTTCTAATTGCACTATATATTTTTTGTTGTTGTTTTGTTTTTCAAGACAGGGTTTCTCTGTGTAGCCCTGGCTGTCCTGGAACTCGCTCTGTAAGACCAGGCTGGCCTCGAACTCAGAAATCCGCCTGCCTTTGCCTCATAAGTGCTGGGATCAAAGGCGTGCGCCACCACTGCCCGGCTTGCACTATATTTTGAAGAAAAAAGATGTTTCTGTTTATAGAGTAATTGACCAGATGATTGGCTGTAGAAGCTGTCTAGTTTTGAGTGTTTATTACCATTTTGAATTAATTTTTATATTATTGGTAGCATGTTTGTTTATAAACATGGGTAATAGATTCATAGCAACTGCATATTTCCATATAGCACTTGATCTCATGTGTTGTTGTGAGAGCATTTTTATGAGGTCTCTAGTCTAGTTCTGAAAGAATTTGCTATTTTAACCTGAAAGTTTTATTTAATAATCTAAAGGCTTCAAGACTTTAACTTGAGAAGCTGGGTAAGAAACATTCAAAGTAGCTGAAGGAAGTGAAGAAAATTGATGCAGATGGTGAGGTTTATAATCTTAGGAGTTTCAAAAATTATCTTGAGATCAAAGGATTCAAAGAGTTGTTGAGACACTTAAGACATTTTTCCAAAGTTACTGCAGAATATTTTAGAAATGACTGACTATGGTCATGTCTTTTGTTGCTATACATTATTTTGCTAGGAAATTATGCCAAAAATCAGTATATTTTTTCATATTTTTTAAATTGGTTAGCACGCATTTGAAATAGAATCTGTATTTTGTTCACTAGAGAATGAATTTATTTTAACTATATCTGTTTTTTGATAAAGATGCCTACTTAATTGATTATCTTTTCCTTTGCATGATTCCAATGTAACTGTTTTTACTACACTTGGTATATTTCTTACTCAGTATTTCAGGGTAATAAAAGGCCATGAACATTCACATAGAACATGGAATCAACAACATGCTATCTAAAACAGTTTAAATCGGGCTCATCTTGCCTTAGGAAGATAGCAATGTGGAAATAAAGCTTTGGATGTAAACCTCCATGCAACCTCTTCCTAGTCTTTAAAACTTGGATCAGGCAGGAAAACATTCTGTATCACCCATCGTATTCCACTGACATGTGCATTGCTCTGGTCAATGTGGATACTTGGCAGTCACTGAATCTATCCATGTGATCCACTGAAGCACAACCAAAAAATTAACTCTTACACTGTCTTGAACGCTTGACATGTCCTTTCTTGGAAAGAAATGGCCTTTGCTAGGGTTAAACGTTTTATCATCTTCCTGGCATGGAGATGAATACTTTCATGAGTTGTGAGGACTTTAATGTTCATAAGAAACTACATACGAATGACAAACTTGAGACATTTTGTCCTGAATGGTCTAAAGTACTAGTGTTGTTTTCTTAAGTGATCAAACACTACTGCTCAAATAAGAGACTGCACATTTTGCACAATGATTGTTTTCAGAAGTGAGACTTGGAGGAAAAGAATGATGACCAACACTCATGTACAGTCCAGGTCTTCTATGTTCCCCGTTAATCAACGCTGTCCTGACTTACAGAGCTTGAGGGAGTCAGTGGGTTGAAGGGGTAGACCAGGAATGTCTACAGGGGTCTTTCCTAACTTCTCTGTACAATGCCTGTACATGGCCCTGATTGGGCCATTTTTCAATTTATGGTTTCTATTTCCTTCCAGCTTCTAGAGTTGTGTACTTCATATTTGAGTCAATGGCTATCTCACTTTGGATGCTTCAGTGGCAGAGGTGCCCATCAAAATAATCAAAGAAAAGGAGTATCCTGGCCATCATCCTAGAGACCTCGGGCTTGACCTCAAGTCAACCTGTTAGATTCTGACTTATGGCAGCTGTGGAGGGGAGCCTATGGGATCTGAGATAGGAGGGAATGCCCTTTGGAGAAAAGTTCCTTACCAGATAGTGTGAAAGTACAGTACTTAAGCAATTTAACATGTTGCTATGGCAGTGGAAGCCATTGCTTCATTCATGGCGTGCACCCCACAGTAAAGACAAGACTTTAAAAAGGATATTGTTTATAAGATATAATGATGGTTAATATTGCTATTTAAGTTACTATTACATAATGTTATTATTTATTTATTTTTAATTTTTTTTTTAGTAAAACCATTACCTCCATCTAATGTAAAAGCAGAGATTACTATAAACACTGGATTGTTGAAAGTATCTTGGGAAAAGCCAGTCTTTCCAGAGAATAACCTTCAGTTCCAGATTCGATATGGCTTAAGTGGAAAAGAAATACAGTGGAAGGTACCTTTTATTTCAAATCGATTTTCTCTCGTTCTCTCTGTAAATTGGAGTCTCTATAGTGCAGGCTAACCCCAAAGTCATTCTGTAGCTCAGGCTGGCTTAGAACTTATGAACCCCTGCTGCTTAGGCTTTTCAAGTCCTGGGACTACTAGATGCTATTTAAGTGTTTTGTGAGCATATATTAATCATACTTAATAATGGGTTTTATTGTGATATTTTCATCCACGTAGTGTATTTTGATCATATTCACCCCCTCTTACCACCTCTTGTTCCCCTACTACTGAGCCCCTTCCTCTTGCTAGCTAGTTGTCATTCTACATTTTTGGTAAGTTTTTTTTTCCCCACAGGAGCATGGGCAGCTTATCAGCAACTGTATCACCAAAGAAAATGTCTCATCTTCCCCCAGCAACAGTATACTCCTCAGGGAGAAGTGGGGGAGGGTGTTGTGAGCCCCTATCCCTACCATGACCAATCTCATGTATGTCTCAGGCAGGTGTCACAGCTGCAGAGAATCAACCACGCATCAGCATCTTAGCATTATTCCTGGCATACAAAGACAGAGTATACTTTCCTCTACTGTGTAGTTACTTTCATTACATAGATTGTCAAAGTTTAATCTCTGTAAAGAACAAAATGTCATGATCCAGAATTTCCCAAAGGATTCTTGACAGGACATTTTCCCAATGAAATGTTCTGTGAAAAAGAGACTGCATGGTTAAACAGGCTGAGGAAACCCTGCCTCACCCTGTACCTTTCTATTGTAGAGATGTACTTTATGACATTAAATGTTTGGAAAAGGCTGCTTTGAAGAAACATTTGGCATATTGCATCCTCTTTACCCACACTCATTTTTCTTTTCAGGGGCCAACATTTCTTTTAAGGTCTTTTGATAGCATTCAGCATATGTACACACAGGCATTTTGATAGAGGCTACTTTTCTTTAACAATCAGTGCTGAGTGTGCATATGGGAAACTTGGTTTTGCAGCTTGCTAAATCTGGAAATACAAGAAACCCTGATTACATCATTAGCACACTGACCTCGTTTCAGTCTATGTGAGTCCTACTCACTTGATTCTCTAGAGAGAGCCCTGTCTGACCACCATGTTAGAATTCTTATTTTTGTGTTAGAGAGGGGACCAGAGGACAAGCATTAGCAGCAGGATGACAGAGTGTTTGGAACTGATCTTGCAAGGGCAGCAAGTTCACAAGGGAATGAGCCGAGGTGGGAGGCAGCATTCCTTTGGTTAGCTGAACTTTGTGATTTCTGAAGTGGGAAAATATAACATCATTCAGTCTTAAGTTCAGAATAGTGTTACAGTTTAAAATGAAAACACACTTCAGGACTCACAGGAGACAGGTATGTTGACAGTGTGACTTCCTTTACAGACACATGAGATATTCGATGCAAAATCAAAGTCTGCCAGCCTGCCGGTGTCAGACCTCTGTGCAGTCTATGTGGTACAGGTTCGCTGCCGGCGGTTGGATGGACTAGGGTACTGGAGTAATTGGAGCAGTCCAGCCTACACCCTTGTCATGGATGTAAAAGGTCTGTGAACATTTGTTAAACTTTCTTGAGAATGCAGAAGCATATGCTTCAAATGTTACTGAAAACATTTCTCTTGAGAACATGTGTCTGACTCAGACTTCTTATTACTTTGCAGTTCCTATGAGAGGGCCTGAATTTTGGAGAATAATGGATGGGGACGTTACTAAAAAGGAGAGAAATGTCACCTTGCTTTGGAAGGTATTTCTAATTTTTACCTTTTATTTTATTCTGAGCTTAATGTTTGTCTCTACTTTGTTCATAGTCCTGTCATTACCTCACAAATGACCCCCAGATCTTACGTTTTAATGCATTTTGGGGATGTGGCTGACTATCTGGAGTATTGACATCGTCAGGAGCCTTTATTATTTTCTCAGTTCAATTATAATTGTGTCACTGCAATTTTGGCAAAATCTTGAACTCTTTGGGCTTCACATTTGTTATCTGCATCAGGGTTAATATTACTAAGTGATAATTAATGTTGCTTTAAGTCCATAACTAGATTTCAGCTGAATGCTGAACAATGTAAACATGGTTCTTCCCTCACACTTCAAGTCCGCAAGATGTAAGAAAGTATTTGGCCTATGTGGTGGCATAGGCTGAGTGTTTTCCATTATGATGGATGATCAACTTGGAAATGCCGAAGTAGTCATTCTCCTAAAGACCTGATTTCTATCTCAAGTAAATAATTTCATCACTAGACATTAAGTTGAAGACTGATTTAGGAATAATATGCATGAGGTAGGCAATGTTGTGTTTATTATATAAATGTGAAATGAAATTCTCTTCCGAAGAGGAAGTTAATGCATGTTTTAAAATGATTTTGTAATCTAAGACCAATTCCCATTTAAAAATTGGGCTATTTAAGAGTTTATGTATACTTAGTTTGTAATTCCAGTTACTATATGATTTTGTTCACGTGATAAAGTACTTTCTAAATGGTCATTTTGACCTTTTCACTTGAAAGTGATATTAGGAATTGGCAGTGGTATTTGTTAGATATTGAGTGTTCCTGTACAGAGGAATAGACAGTGACATTGCTCAGCCATTGCTAGGGTCAGATACAAACAGAATCTAAGTAGCTTTTCTTTATCTTCATCTTTATCTATCTTTGTCCTCATAGCTATCACTACTACCCCATGCACCAGGCTAGAGTCAACCTCCTTCCTCATACTCCCATCATGCCCTTGAACAGAACAATGGCTTTTCTTTCCAGATAGTTCCCATTCTTTCTTATTCCTGGCTCCCATGTTTCCTTAGTGACGTTGCCTGATGGAACGTTCTGTAACTGCAAGAACAGTTTGTATGTACTTTTTCCAACATGGCAGCCTCTGTGGCTTTATGACTTGAGTTGTGTCCAGTGTGATGTAAAAACCTAAGTTTTCACTTTTTACTTAATTTAATTGGCTGAAATTTAAATGGTCACAAGTATCTGGCGACTGTCTTATTGGAGAATAGAATGATATAGGTTCCTTGGGGTTGATCTGAAGACAGGGATAGCACCTTAACTCACCTGCTGACTCTCAAAGTATTTTGAAGGCCTTTCCTTGGATGGACTATCTATCATCCTTCACTAGCTCACTTTCTGTTTTGTGTTCCTTTGGTTTCCTAACCTGAGTAGTGTTTCAGTGGTTATGGTCCCTGTGTTAGTTATGAGTTGCCTCACTAACCAAGTACATGTGATAAACAGCTTGTGAGGAAGAAAGGTTTACCTTGGCTAAGGACTTAAAAGCTCTGTGTTATGTTGGTGCCATACTTTGGAACCATTATTATTATTATGGGAGCACAAGACACCCTTATTGAAAGGAAATCATGGGTTTATATAAGCATAAGCAGGGGGATGCAGCTGAAGACACTTTACCAAGTGCACCTTGCAGCTGGGGGCAATAAACAACAAAACAAGATATGTGAGAAAAACAAGATGCTTATCAGAGTGTGCTCAGCTGTTGCGGGCTGTTGAAAACAAGTGTCTTGTCAGGGTATATGGCCTAAGATGGCTGGAAAGATGATAGCTGCTTTCTGCTCGGAGTTGGCTCCCAACAGACTCCCACAAGTTGTCTTCTGACTTCCACATGAGTGCCACACACACATTTACACCATAAATGAATAAATAAATAAATAAATAAATAAGTAAATGTAATTTTAAAAATGAATAAAAGCAATTTCTCTGTCCTTTTTACATCTAAAACTTTTAGGATAGTTTTATACTTATAGGAAAATAGCCAAGAACATAAAGAATTTTGTCAAATCCCCATATTCTGTTTTCTCTATGAATAATACTTTACATTAATATACCATATTTGTTGGTTAATTAAAAAATCTGATGTCATTATAATTAAAGTTCATAACTGATTCCAGGCAAGCTGGAATTTTGTATAATTTCTCCCAAATATTCTGATGTTAGCTCATGATTAGATTCCCACGTGGGGCTTTGGGTACAGAGTACACATTTTTAATGCAATGTTTTGTCATGCTAGAATAAAGCTACATACCATCTCAGGGTAGCTGAGCTGATGTGACTCTAGCTGAGGTGGCTTTGGGAATGGTGTAGCCTCTTACTGTGCAGTGACTTTCTCCCTTTCTGTGTTGTGTGCTTTGGAATGAAGTCACTGTGACAAACTGCTGCTGAAGAGTGAGGGTTAGGTTTCTCTCTGTGAGTGGAAAATCTATAAAAATGATTTAACATTCCTTTTCAAGGCTGACTATGGTGCATCAGATTTATTTACCCAATTATTGATGTCCGTGAGGACTGTGAGCATTTAGTTATGCTGTTGGGTCTAATATGTATGGAGGTTTTGTTTGTGTTTGTGTTTTTTTCAGAAATACTTCAGATATTGTAGGTTTTGGATTTTGGAATACTTGTACAGTCTTTACCAGTAAAATATTTTTAATTAAGCATTAGAATTTCACAATTCGAAATGCTCTGATATCTGAAACCTCTCGGGCATTATGTTAACACTATGAATCTTGAGTTGTAGCACACAATCTAGGTAGCAGATCTAGAGATGCTTAGCCTGAACTATTTTATTACATTTTTAAAGTTTTCCTACTTCAGTCATTCAAGACTCTTTGAATTGAGCCTTTGTCTCTCACACATCCCCATCCTGGGAGATATTATTTAAAAAACAAAACAAAACAAAACAAAACAAAACAAAAGCAAAGTAAAACAAAACCAAAAATGGGACAAAAATTTTTATATTAATTTATTTGTTGTCCATTTATTGTGTGCTCTCTGGACACTTGAGTACATCTGATACATGTGTGGGGTCAGAGAGAGGACAATTTACCAAAATTGATTCTCTCTCCATCACATGATTCTGGCGATCAAACTCAAGCAGTCAAGTTTGTTGACAAAATGATTTATTCTAGCAATCTCTCCAACACTATGGTCAGTCTTTCAATGTTAGTAAGTTGAAGTTTATTAAAGTAAATTCTGACCTTGGAAAGATGGTCAAGAGAATAAAAAGTTCATTGTAGCAAGGACACTTCAGCTTCAACAATAAGAAAACAAATAGCCCAACAAAAACATGAACCAAATATCTGAATAGGAACTTAACCAAAGCAGACCCACAGGTGAGAAATAAAAAAGACAAGAAAGTTCTCAACACTGCTTGTCATTGTTGGGGAGTTATAAATTAAAACAGCAATGGGGAACAATTCCATATCTATGAGAATGGGTAGTTATTTTTAAAGGTATTTCAAATTGCTGATTGAGAATACAGAACAGTAAGAAACTTGGTTTGTTACTAGTAGAAATGCAAACTTGTGCAGTCATCTTGCAAGCTAAATGTAGTCTTACTGCATGCTCATAGATGCTTCTCTGGGTGAGTTGAAAACTCTCTACATGAAAACTTGCATGTGAGTTATTCAGGCCACTACACTCATAATTATTATTCAAAAGTGAGACTCTTCTATGAAAAATTGAAACGGTAGGCATACAACACTACGCATTTGCCTAAACCAAAAATTTCATAGATCAAAGATTAAATCTTAAAATACATAAATTTAAAAAATTCATAGATTGGAGGATTTGAGGGTGTGTCATACAGATTGTGACTAGGTTATCTCTATCACAGGTGTGTGAATGTACCTCACTGAGAGTGGCAATGGCAAGGGCTTAATTAACTTTGGAAATGAGTCTGAATGAAGAGTCTGAAGTATGGAAGATGAAGGATACTATACAGATACATCAGAGCTGTACATTTCTTCCAGGGATGTAGGCTAGCAGTTATTTCATCAGTATATGTCTATTTTAGAATGGAAGAATTAGGAAGATGAATGGAGGTGAGCCTGTGTCTTTCACTGCTCTCCTGGGATGCTTCAGAGTCGCAAAAGTGTCAGCCAGAATTCTTGTAGTCATAGATTGGAGTTAGAGATGAACATAAATTCATACTAAGCCTAGGTGGCTTCTTACAGAAATAGTTAAAGATATGTATATATAGGCAAGTATACATGCATATAATTCTTGATTTTGTAAGCTAAGAGGACCTAATCATTAAGATAGTCCTGGAGGAAAGAATGTTTCTAACACCATTATTCAGTCAAAAAAATTAGGACTTGAAAGAAATGCTCATTTTAGTGTTGGGGAAATAAATGTACAGATGAACCATGAGAATCTTGTAATATCTTTAATTTTCAACTTATGATTGCAAAAATAAATATGAAAACATCAAAATGACATGGATTTTTCAAATAAAATCAAACGTGTTTCCTCAGAGACTTTCTTCTCTTATGATGGCTGCTTACACCGTACTTCTACCCTATGACCCACGGGGTCCCACCCACGCGGGATACATGCATCTGTATGAGAGTGTCTGTCACTCCTAACTCCGAGACACTTGTTTGAGTCTATGTTATAAAATTCAGCTTGAGGAAGCTTTCTGAGGGATTGGCGACATTCAATTTTACCTGTAATAGGTAAAGATAATCATTTGGGAAGTGAAGAGTAGTGTTAGACTCTTCAGAATGAACAAACAGGATTGGAGCTGGTATGTGTTCTACACAGCAATCTTCCATAACACAGAATAATTTATATAGATACAGACATGATGGAAATGCCAAGGGCCCCAAATAGATGCTGTTATTTGCTAGCCTTCAAGGTTTTCTGTTTGTTAGTCTGTTTTGTAAAAACTCTTCTTTGCTCAGGATCATCTTCCAAGCACATCCTGGGGGAAGAGTAGCAGATTTACTTGAGTTCACAAAATGGTGGTGACATCTGATCTTCCTTGTTTCTTTGCAGGACATAAGCAGTTCTTTTACTTGCTTGTTAGATGAGGAAACTTCCTTGTCAGTCTTTCTCTATGATTAGAGTGGAAATCCTTAGTACTTCCTATGTATTCTTAATATTTCAAATGTCCTAATTGTGTTTTATATCACCGTCTTTAAGGGATTTAGTCTCTGGATTTGAAGAAAAAAAATCAAAAATGGAAAACTAATTTCCCTGTGCTGGAAGACTGCTAGCTGAGGCCCTACTGCATTGTACATTTCGACTCTACCCCTCTCCTCCAGTGCCTTAGTACTAGACTGGGCAGTTCCTGGCCTGGTCTAACTCCTGTTTTCTGGTGGGAATATGTAATCAGAACTCCAAGAGTTCTGGTATAAACACTGTGGTCTGTGTGCTAATTAAATCTTGTGTTTCCTACAGCCCCTGACGAAAAATGACTCGCTGTGTAGTGTGAGGAGGTATGTGGTGAAGCATCATACTGTCCACAATGGCACATGGTCGGAAGATGTGGGAAATCAGACCAATCTCACTTTCCTGTGGACAGAACCAGCACACACTGTTACAGTTCTGGCCATCAATTCCATTGGTGCTTCCCTGGTGAATTTTAACCTTACATTCTCATGGCCCATGAGTAAAGGTAAGAAGAGATGTTGGGTAGTAGTTGACTACCCCAGTCAATTTATTTATTTTTATGATGGCTTATGCAGAATCCTCTTATTTATTATTATTGTTTCAGCAACACTGTTAAATTGTGGTGTGACCTACTGGGATGACTCTTCTACAGCACTACATCTATATCATTCTTGCCCCCCCCCCCCAGTTCTTCTCATGAACTCCTTCCAAAATTCACGATCTCTTCTTTTGTTGAATGTTATACACACACATAATACAACTTAATAAGTCAATTTAGCTTTGCTCATATGTACATGTGTTCAAGGCTGGCCACTTGGGATTAGTCAATCTGTGAGGGAACTCATCCATGGAGGAGATTGAGTCTTCCTCTCTCAGTAGACACTGAACATCTGTAGCTCTTCATCTAGGGGTGGGACCATATGGAATTTCACCCAACTCATTGGCATGTCAACTGGTGCTGCCATTTATGCTGGTCTTGTTCAGGTAGCCATATTGTTTAGAGTTCATGTCTAGGGGACTCTATCAACAGTAGACGTCCTGGGCCTCTGGCTCCTACAGTCTTTCTTTCTTGTCTTCCATGATTTCCTCTGAGCCTTAGTTACACAGATTGCACTGCAGACATATTAGTTGGGGTTGGACACCCCCTTTTAGTATGTAACCTCTCTACAGGCTTTCTTATCTAACTTATCTTCTGAGTGGTCCAAGATCCACTTCTACGCTTACTCTCCTCTCTGTGTGAGAAATATATTGTAAACAAAAAACCAACTATGTTCATATGGACAAGATTTCTGAAATGGCATTATCAGCAATAGAAAACTCTAGTGAATATAATACTTAAAGTCTTTGAAGTAAAGGTGGGCCACACTCACTCTAAAAATTACAATATTGAGCATTTTATATATAAATTAAGATATTTTGTTACATATAGTTTTCTATAAGTACATGCTATATATACTATGGTATATATTTGCATGTAGTATATTTAAAGCTTTTACTATAGTTATAAAATACTATAGATTTTGGTAATAGTATGATAGGTTATATGGATTCAAATTAATTCCTGAGACTTGGAAACTGTTATGGAATTTATTTGATGCAAGTAGGTGGGCAGCTACCCTTTAGCAATGTTAGCACGTTTGATTATTCTGAGCATTGATGCTTTCTTTTAAAAATATATTTTAAAACTAATTAATTTTAGAGAAATGCACATGCCAGAGTATGTATGTGGAAGTCAGAGGACAACTTGTGGGAGTTAGTTCTCTCCTTCCAACATGTGGACCCTAGGAAATCTAACTGAGGTTGTTAGGGTAGATGAAAGTGCCCTTACCTGCTGGGCCATCTTCCTTGCCTAAGAACCACTCTCAATTGGAGCTTCTAATCTGGATTATGTGTTGGAAATATCATTTTAAATAGAAAATAGTCATTTCTGGTATCTCTACCAATCTTATAACCTTTCATGAAGTCTTATCGTTTGAGTATGTTGCATCTCCTCTTTAAAGTCCAGGGCACATTCTAAATTTACAAGGATAATTTATTTTTTTTTAACTAAAACTTTGTGAGTGTGTGCATGTCTGGTGTGCATGGGCACACATATCACAGTGTGTGTGTGTGTGTGTGTGTGTGTGTGTGCGCGAGTGTGTGTAAGTCAGAGGACAACTTAATGGAGTTGATTTCACCTTCCACCTTTACGTAGGCCTTGGAGATTGAAATAGGATCTCATTATGTAGCTCTGGCTGGCCTGAAACTCACTATGTAGATCAGTCTAGCCTTAAACTCATAAAGATTTGCTTGTGTCTCTATCCTGTCAATGGTGAGATAGAAGGCATGTGCCACCATGCCTGGGCAGGAATATGATTTTTTTTTTTGAAAGAAAGTAAACAGGAGTTTGATATTGGAATGAGGACACAGAAAGCTTCTTGAGGGAATGCTGTTGATTGGGAAGTAAGTTTCCTCCCATGAGTTTGGGGTGGAGAAGTCTTAGCTTCTAGTAGATGCACACCTGGTCAGGTTTTCACCTCTCAGAGGAAGAGATGAAGGAAAACAAGGGTGACTTCTGCATAGAAAAAAAACACTCAGCAGAGAGCGGGTTGAGATAGGGCCTGTGATGGCCTCCTCAGATGTGGAACTCCACCAAGGATTTCTGAAGGACTCTTCTAAGGACATTAGTTGAAAGTGTCACTCACCAGTGTGAGAGAAGAGAGTGGGAATGAGAGAGTATAGTTGATAGACTTGTGTGAGATTATAGCTGAGAACAATTTTGACCCTATCAAAGTTCCATTTTTAAATTTGGGGTAGAATAACTTTTCTTCTCTGTGTCATAGACTCCTGAATTCTGCTTGTGTTATATTCATGACATTTATATACATTGTCTGCCTTCTCTTCTATCTCCATTCCTCTGTGTTGTTTCTCAAGGCAGGTAGTACATTTTCCTTCATCTTGAATTTAAAATAAATTTCTTCTCTTCCCCTCAGTGAGTGCTGTGGAATCACTCAGTGCTTATCCCTTGAGCAGCAACTGTGTCATTCTTTCCTGGACACTGTCACCTGATGATTATAGTCTGTTATACCTGGTTATTGAATGGAAGATCCTCAGTGAAGATGACGGAATGAAATGGCTTAGAATCCCCTCAAATGTTAAAAAGTATTATATCTACGGTATGTGTACTGTAATTGTCATGGATTAGTATGACACTATAGACTGGCAATTCTGATAATAAAGCATTTAATGACAACCTCAAAATAAGAATGCCAAGTTACCAGCTGAATTATAATCTTCTTGCCTGGTCAGAATGTTTGCTGTATTTCTGTGAGCATTTTTCTTTTATGTTTTACATAGATGCAATTAGATGTCCTAAACCCTCTCTCCAACTCTTTCTGTCAGAATGTGACACTTGTATAACTTTTAATAAGTATACATAAGATATTTCTTTAGTTGAGTTCATGTTGCTTCTGTCTTATGTTTTAGTGTCGTATAAGATCTAATGCCAAATTTCCCTCCAACTCAGTACCCAATTATAATGTCACTAAGCAGTGACTGGGAGGTCTAGCCTGGAAGTCTGAGGACTTTGAACCTGCTGGCCTAGGTCAGATTTATCCCTCCAAGAGTGGCCAGTTACCTTGAGAAGTGTCTAGAACAGCAACAGCTCCAAACAGAGCCAGAAGGAAGGGGGGAGGATTAAGTAGGGAGGCTGGGGGTTGCTTACTTACACAATCCAGATGACCCACACTTTCCTTTTACTCTTAACACCTACAATTTAGCCTCAGGCTAAATTTCTTTATAACGTATAGGCAGGGAAACACATTTACTGTCATTGCTGTTGGTAGTTACTCTATACTGTAATTCAGAGGAAGGATGAGTGCAGAGCTCTCAGAGCTATGCTGCTTATGGGCTGCTGGTCTCACATAACTAGTATCGACAAGAATCATTGCCAGATCTGTCTTGAACATTGCTCTGGGAATTGTCATTTCCCACTTTGAGATCCTGAGGCAGCACAAGAAAACTCTTTGTCTTCATTCCATTCTTTGTGTGACTTTTGCAGGCTACTTCCAATGGGAAAACTAAGTAAACTAAATTTACATAGAATGAAAATCTTCCCTACTCTGAATATAGGAGTATATCAGATCAAAATATCATCATTTCTGGTGATAGGAAAAGGGAGAACATGCTATTTTAGAATAGGAAATTCAGGAACAAAAGAAAACATGCTTTGAACTTGAGCAAATTAGCTCTTCCTGGAACATGTCCTTGGAAAACTAGTCATTTGTGTCTTAGGAGTTTTGAAAACTTATTTAAAAATTAATATCCTTACACACAAACTTTGGAGTGTTTAGGTTATTTCTGAAATTCCTTTAGCCATTGTGGTTGTTTAAATATGCTTGGGTCTAAGGGAGTGGTAGTTAAATAAGGAGGTGTGGCCTTGTTGGAGGAAGTGTGTCACTGTGGAGGTGGGCCTTGGAATTCTCCTATACTCAGGCTCCACTCATTGTGGAAGAGAGCTTCCTCCTAGCTTCGTGAGGATGCCAGTCTCTCCTGGTTACCTTCAAATCAAGATGCAGAACTCCCAGCTCCTTCTCCAGCACAATGTCTGCCTGCATGCTGCCATGCTTCCTGCTATGATAAGAATGGATTAAACCTCTGAAACCGTAAGCCAGTCCCAATAAAATGTTTGACTTTGTAAGAGTTGCCTTGGTCATG
This sequence comes from Grammomys surdaster, assembly GCF_004785775.1. Lineage (NCBI taxonomy): Eukaryota > Metazoa > Chordata > Mammalia > Rodentia > Muridae > Grammomys > Grammomys surdaster. Next base: position 14,388 of record NW_021604760.1, on the reverse strand, counting down.
GTGTCTCTTCATAGCAATGGAAACCTTAACTAAAACAGAAGTTGGTACCAGCGATTGGGGTATTGCTGTGTGGTCTAACCATGCTTTTGTTTGGAGGAATGTGGATTTTGAGACTTCAGAAAGCAGTTAAATGCTTTAAGTGGGGTATAGTGGGCCATTTTTGTAGGAGTATGGAAGGCAGTAGTACAGAGGGTGATTTGAACTGTGGAAGTCTGACTCTAGAGGTTTCTGAGACGAGTCTCAGTATGTAGCCTAGAGACTGTTCTTGTAATATTTTGGTGAAGAATGTGGCTGTGCTTTGCCCTTGTCTGAAGAGTCTGCCTGAGGCTAAGGTGAAGAGATTCAGAATAATTGCATTGACAAAGGAAGTCCCAGAAAAGCCTAGCATAGACTTTGCCCTCTGTTTTTAATTTCATGAAGAGTCAATCAAGTATATCAAGCTTAGAAAGAAAAAAATATAAAATATATGGTTCATGTAATAAAAGGACACCAGGAAGTTCAATGGAGGGCACACCTGTGATCCAGATTTTGAGGTTGGAAAACAGGCTTTCTTTCTAGGTCTTGAGGAATAGAAGCCATGAAAAGCTTATACCCGGGTATGGTGGTACATGCCTTTAATCCCAGGAGACAGAGGCAAGCAGTTCAAGGCCAGCCTGGTACAGAGCAAGTTTCAAGTAGAAAAAAGCTTAGATCTAGGAGTGGTGGTACACACTTTTAAACCCAGAACTCATGAGACAGAGGCATGCACATCTCTGAGTTCAAAGTTCATCTACACGGCAAGTTATAATACAGCCAAGCTTAGGCAGTGAGGGAGTTAGAAAACAAACAACTGGTGATGAAATAAAACAAAGGGGGCTTGTTCCAGTTCCAGGAAGACCTCTGCAGCTTTGGCCATGAAGCTCTAGCCTTAGAGTCAATAATAGAAGGAGTTACTGGGACAGTTGATTCGGGTTATCTGGAGCTTGGAAATTAGTGGTGATTAAGAAGAGACCAGCATCACAGAGGCGAAATCTGCGAAGGTGTTTTCCGAGATCACAAAGAAGCTGTGTTCCAGAGATAGCCAAGGTTGTACCTTATACTGCAGCTGGACATGATAATATATAAGAATCACCCAGGTGGTACTGGTTTTGGAGGCATGAAGGGGTAATGGAGAGCAGCTGAGACTTGGCACTGTAAGAGGCCAGGAAAGGCCATTGTTGAATGTGAAGCCTCAGTTGCAGTTGATGTCTCAGGACTGAAGGGGTCATGCAAAGATTTTGAGGCTTAGCACCATGAAGGGAGCCTATAAGAGGCCCATTTGTAGTGGAAGACCCCAGTGTATTGAAGATGCCAGTGCCATGGGATAAACACCAAGAGCAGCAACAGTGAAGTACAGTCAACCTGAGCGTAGAGTTCTACAGATGGCAGAGGTGGAGATGTGACCCTTTGAAGAGGTCAGAAGATCATGTGTGAATCCTAGACACTGGAACAAGAAGCTATAAAGTTGAAGTTGCCTTGGAGACCCCAAAATATTAGATTTGTCAGAGCTATGGGATACGTGCCAAGAAAAGCTGCTAACAGGGAGTGGAACCAGCTTACAAGAATGAAGTTTGTTGCTGCTGAATGCCAGATCTGCAAACAGAGAATGAAAAGAGTGGGAGATCTGAAGGGTTTTTTGATATCGGACATGGAGACGTGGAGTTTAGAGTTTGACCAGCTGGGTTTTGGTCTTGCTTTAGTTCAGTATTTCTTCACTATGGCATTTTGGAATGATAGTGTATATCCTGTGCTATGATATGTTAAATGTATCCGATGTGGTTTTGATTTTGATTTTATAGGGGAATATAATTAAGAAATTGCATAGACTTTGGACTTTTAATTTTTAAATACTGATAAGACTGACTAATTGTATTTTGCATTATGTTATGCTTAGGTGTGGCCCTCATAATAGGCTCATGTGTTTGAACAAGCCTATGGGGCCAGGGAGTGGAATTCGGTGGTTTGAGTATGCTTGGCCCATAGGGAATGGTACTGTTAGGAGGTGTGGCTTTGTAGAGGAAGTGTGTCACTGTGGGGTGGGCTTTGGAGGTCTCCTCCTATGCTCAGGCTCCACCCACTGTGGAAGAGAGCTTCCTCCTAACTGCCTGAGGATGCCAGTCTCTCCTGGTTGCCTTCAAATCAAGATGCAGAACTCCCAGCTCCTTCTCCAGCACAATGTCTGCCTGCATGCTGCCATGCTTCCTGCTATGATGAGAATGGATTAAACCTCTGAAACTGTAAGCCAGTTCCAATTTGAGTGTTTAAGAGTTTCCTTCGTCATGATGTCTCTTCATAGCAATGGAAACCCTAACTTAGATAGCCATCAAGCCAACCCTTAAGTAATGACTAATGTTCAGACAGAATAGCCTGCAGTTTTCTCTATAGGTTTCATTTTTAATTAACATGAACTTTTCTCTTTTCAGATAATTTTATTCCCATAGAGAAATATCAGTTTAGTCTTTACCCAGTATTTATGGAAGGAGTTGGAAAACCAAAGATAATTAATGGTTTCACCAAAGGTAAAAAAAAAAAATCTATATTCTTTTTAAAAACGTATTTGTGTATGCTACAGGTGCTAGTGTTGATGTTCTGCCCATGTGCCTCACACCCAAGTAGAGGTCAGTACCCCTCTCCTACTCCAAGTCCTGGAGACTGAACTCAGGTCTTTAGGATTGCATACACATGATTTCACTACTGAGGTGACTCCCTGGCCCTACTCTACTTTTCTTTTCAGTGTGTACTTCGAGGTTTGTCAGTAGTTAGGCTATCACTGGATAATTCCTTCCTCATAGGATCATGGAAGAGCTACATGTGTCATTGGGATGTTCAAGGAAATTTATTTATTTATTTATTTATTTATTTATTTATTTATTTATTTATGGTTTGGAATTGGTTAGTTATATTCACCAGGCTCTTATGTTTAGATTACTGCACTTACCCATGTTTTAATTTTTATTTCTTCTTAAGATATTAAACCCAAGTAACCCAATGATAGAGTTTCAAAGTGAGGCATTTTAATGGCTTGTGGAATTATCATAATTTATTATTGAGCAAGTATATGTTGAATATGTTCCATAGACTGGAGACCCAGTGGTGAACATAAGTCTGTCTTTGTGAAACTTAGGTCTCATTGTTTCCCAGACAGTGACGGTCAGTGAATGCTTTATTTAAGACATAGCACCAGGTGAAAGTCAGTGCTTTGAAGGGAAATACAGTGAGTATAAGACAGAGAGTTAAGATGTGGCAAAAAAAGGATGGAGACAATCTTTTGGTTTGCTCCTCTCTGAGCCCAGAAGGGAAGAACACTGTAAGCTGGGGTGCCACATCCTACACCCTGTGTGAATGTGGTAGCTGAAGCAGCATCAAGAGCATCAGGAAAGAATGGTTCATGCAAAGAACCAGAGGCTTTAAGCAACAAAGGTTCAAGTGTGTCTACAGGTAAAAAATGAAGATTGGCAGTGCTTCCACAGGGTCTGCAGTTGCAGATGATGAGTTCATCATAGTAGCTTTAACTGATGCTCTGACTCAGAGTTTAAATATAACTATATGGAGAGACTGGGCAAGTGCATTCTAAAACAGTGTTTTACTAAACTTCAAATATAATAATAGCTAAAACAACTGTTAACATGGCCACAATGTATTTTTATTTTTCCTTCAAAAATATTTATTTTAGTTTTTGCATATATGAGAATTTGCCTATAACAAATGCATTCCTGATAATCTCAGAGACCAGAGGGAATCAGATATTAGATATCCTGCCACTGGAGTTATCCATGTTTGTATGCTGCCCTGTGGTCACCGGGCACTGAACCACAGCCCTCTGTAAGAGCACTAAGAGTTTTGCTTTTAGCCCCTGAGCCACCTCTGCAGACCTTCTTGTCTTCTTTATCAAATTTATGTTTGAAGTACTATAGATATATGTAGAGTTAGAATGTGTTCTGCACATGCTTTTACAGAATAGTTTTGTGTTTCTTTCAGATGCAATCGACAAGCAGCAGAATGATGCAGGGCTGTATGTCATTGTACCCATAATTATTTCCTCTTGTGTCCTACTGCTCGGAACACTGTTAATTTCACACCAGAGGTATTGCACTTGGATAAAGGCATTTGTCATAAATAATGTAACTTAAGTATATTAAAAGACTGACATAAAGCCTAACTCATAATATTAACAAATATAAGTGTATTAGAAAAGTTTTGCATATATTCCATATGCAATCAACATAACAGAGAAGGAAGGTTGTTTTCAGGAAATCATTTTTCATCTTGATATGAAAGCATACACTTAAAGGCAGATCTCCGCTTTATTTTTTTGTTTTTTTATTTTTTTTTGTAAACTGAATGATGGTGGCTTTTCTTAGCACATTGGGAGGCAGACACATGGATCTTTGAGTGTGAGGCCAGCCTGGTCTACAGAGTGAGTTCCAGGACAGTCAGAGCTACACAGAGGAAACCCTGTCTCAAGAAACAACTGAAGCTCTGCATATACATTCAGGAATTAGCTGACAGATGACAGGACATCCTGGACAGTATGCCCTTAGGCTTTGTAAGGATGTAATCTGGACTGAAGGTGTTAGTGAGATCATGAGACCCTAAAAGTAGATGTTTCATGGGAACAGATGCAGATGCATCTAAACGTAGATGCACAGGGAACATCATGGCAGTGGACCAATGCTCCTGAGGGCTCCAGGGACTCCACACCAATTCAGAAAGCTCCAAGGTGTCTGATTTGATAAACAGCCCTGAGTTTCCTGATGGCTCTGGGGATATCACACCACACTGCTGAGACACCCAGACTACTGGGTGATTTCACACATCTATAGATACACAGTTCTTTATCAAAGTAGTAAGGAGGGAAGATATTATAATCTGACATCGTGTTTTAGTTGAAATAGTGGGGTGGGACCATATCACATGGGCTTATCTCTCATATCCCATATGATGGCCATTTAAAATATTTTCTAAGGAAAACCTAGGCAAGGGAGTTAGTACAGAGCCTGGCACACAGCATAAGAGAGGGTCTTCATAAAAGTTTCGGGATACTCTGTAGAATCAAATGTAAATGTGGGTGTGGTCCTACTGACCTTATCCAGTGGACCAATGCTTAGCTTATTCTGTATATTAACTGCTAATAGTTTTACAGTCTGAACATTTCTGTAATTATAGTGCTTTCTCTTTTTTTCTCCTTTGCAGAATGAAAAAGTTGTTTTGGGATGATGTTCCAAACCCCAAGAATTGTTCCTGGGCACAAGGACTTAATTTCCAAAAGGTCACTTTTTAAGTATTTTAACCCAGATATCTAAGGCTGCAGTTTAGATGCCATATTACTTAAAGATCTTTAAACATCTTTAAGAGGCTTTATTTCGTTCTGTTCATTTTATCAATCCTGTTCATCTTTCATCCTTAGCAATAGCTGGGTTTAAGATTTGATCCGAGAAAACAATGTTCAGTCCCTTCTCACATGAGAATTGACAACACGTCTATTTGTTTTTTCTGGTCACTATACATAAAAATAAATACTACAAGAGGAAGGAATGTTACAGATGGAGAATAGATAGTTTAGTCAAAAGACCTTGAATCAATATTATAATTTTCTACTATTTAATATTCACAACATCTTGCAAGTACAGTATTATATTTATACACTATAATCTGACTTCATGATACAGTTTAATAAAACTTATAGTGATGATTTGTAGATGAGAGAAGGTGACACTTGCAACATTTAAAGGTCTTAGTAAGTATCAGTTGTTATTTTATGTTACTGCTTCACATTTATACATTTTGGACTATTAGTGCTTTTGTATTGGCCCTATGCTATTCTGTCATCAAAAGTAGAAAAGGAAAACCAAACCAAAGCTTATTCTGGTTAGGCACGTTATTGCAGAACGAGGAACACTTTCCCCATTTGGAGAAGTAGATTTTATCTTCCAACCTAGAACAAATACACCCCTGCTCCTGCATGCACAGGAATAAAATGAAATTTGTGGAAAACATCTTGCTGAGAGGAGTGAAAATAGAAAGCTCTTGCAACTTCCATTTGTTTAAAGTGCTGTTTGCAACCCACAAAACCAATCTCCCAACATTCAAATGGTGTATGACTTGCAGTCCACAGAGCATTGCTTTGCAGCTTGTCCATGAATGAACAAGTACATGCTCTTGTACACACCATGAACCATGTACACATCATCATCAGCTCTGGTTGAAGCTGGGTCTTCAAGCAGACAAAACAACACCCTGTTTTCAAAGAGACCATTGTGCAATTTTTCATCTAATCATTGTAATATCATTGCATTCAATCTGTGCTTTTCCTAATACTAGCCATATGCCTCTTGCTCTTCAGCTGTACTCTCCCACTCTAACCCTAGACTCCTTTTATTTCAATAGTGTTACTAATTGTTTCAAATAACATCATTCTTCTTTCTCTCCCACAATTAATTCATATAATAACATTTCTCAAAATCAAATGCACGGATGTGTCATTCATGCATCTGTTAGTAGGCACAGAATGAGTATTCATAGGGAAGGAGAGATCACTGCTAAACTCTAGGTGAACAGATTTTTAAGAAATCTTCTTTGTCCTTTCAGAAAGAGTGGGGCTGAACAGAGTGTCCAGGTTGAAGGAAGAACTTGTCTTTTTATTTTTCTGTAATGCTTGTTTATTTTCCACTCATATATTCAGTCATGTAGTAATTTTATTAGTTTATATGTAAACCTGTCCTCTACCAATCACTTTGCTATACCTTAGGGCTCTACTGAAAAGAAACACTGTATATGCTCCTGTATTATATGTATCATTTGGTGAGGAAGATAAACACTAGTTGATCAGTAGAAATAATGTCATAGTCATAAGCTACACTGTTCTGTGGCTTGGAGCATGGATGAGTATGAGTGGGCACAGGGAAGACTGTGACATTGGACCTGGGGCTGGTGATGTACACCTGGAATGCATGTCAGTTTTTGGAATCCTGAGGAAGGAGGATTATTGTGAGTTCCAGGCCAGCCATAATCATAATGATTTTGAGGCCTGCATTGGTCACATAGGAACACAGTCTCAACAAACAAACAGAAGTGGAACAATATAAAGGTAGAAAGGAACAGGGGCAGGTGGAGAAAAAGCAATTGATATTTGAGTCAGATATGGCTGATGAATACTCAGTATCTGGCTCTGTGATTCGAGGGTAGACACCTGGATACTCAATGGCTAACATATTCTCAAATAGGCAATGCAGTCATCAGATTAGCCATGTTTTCCTCTTAAATATGAGCCTTTCTTTTGTTAAATCAAAAATGACTAAATTCCTATCTAAATAAAAACTCAAAAGCTTCATTATGTGGGTTCTGATAAATTCAGGACAGTCATCAGACTGCCTCTTAAAAGGAAGTTAAAACTCTCCCTCCCTCCCTCCTGCAAGGTGTATTTGGCAATTTTTCTCCATACTACTGAGAAAAAGGAATTTAAGTTTTACTTGAGATAGAGAAATGCCAGACTTACCTGAGCAAACGGAATTTGAACCTTTACCAGATAAATGTTTCTTCCTTTCCAGATAATGCCTGGCAGAAATTAGAGGATAGAGGGTTGATGAACCAGCAAATATCTCCAGAATCTGGCTCACCTGGCTGTCTCACATGTCCCCTATCATAGCTAAGTGTGGTGCTGTATTTAGCAGGGTATATGGCAGATATTTTAAGCAAATTGAAATACTCCCCCTGAAGTTTCCAGATTCTGGTAAAGTGAAGTGTATATTAAAAGTTATTTTATTTATGTGTGTGTGCACATATGTGTGCAGGTATCCACCGATGTCTGAAGAGGGCACCAGATGCCCCAGAGCTGGAAGTGACAGTTGTGAGCTGACTGACATGAGTTCTGGGAAATGAACTCAGGTCCTCTGGAAGAGCTTCAAGCACTGTTAACTGCTGAGCCATCTTTCTAGTTCTAATGTATATTAAAAAAAAAGTGGGTTGTGAATATCCTTATTTGTGAGAAATTGCTTTTTACCTTTGCAAATACTTTACTTTCTCATTTTCAGTATATGTAGTCACAGTTTTTATGTATTTCTAAGGCATAACAAAGATGTAATATTAAGAATAAATCAATAAGCCAGGTGGTGGCGGCACACACCTTTAATCCCAGTACTCAGGACACAGAGTCAGGTGGATCTCTGTGAATTTGAGGCTAGCCTGTTCTAAATAATAAGTTCCAGGACAGCTAGGGCTATACACACAGAAACCCTGTCTCAAAAACGTCAAACAAACAAACAAACAAGAATCAATCAATGACAAGACAGACTGAAGATGGGTTGGTAGCTTGCCCTGGCTACATACTTAACCAGGATTTGTAAAAACTTGGATTCAAACCCAAGTCCCTCTGACAAAGTGATAATCCTTGCCATGAATTTTATATTAACATTTTAACCGTAATGTGGTTAATAGTCTCAAAATCAAACACTCAAAGAAAGAGGAAATGTTCAAAATGTGTTTCATATATTTTTATACAATTAAAAACTATAGGTACTAGATTTGACTATGCATTTTTTTCTAAAGACAATATATAGAAAACACAGATTACCTTTTTATTTACAAATGAAGAAATGATCAACATCCTTAAACCTCAGGGAAATGCAAGTCAAAACCACAATGTAGGCTACAAAGCTTATGAGATGTTCATCATAGCTAGAGAAAACATGGTCAATATCTTTAGACATCAGAGAAATGCAAGTCAAACCCACAAGGTGACCTCCACAGCTTGTGGGATGTTCATCACAGAAACGTCGGAGACATCAAACAACAGACGTTGAGGCTTTGAGCCTGCTTTTGGGAATGTAAAAACAGTGCAGGCCTTTTAAAGGGTCTGGCAATTCTTTCCTGCTTAACTCAGGACTAGGCAATCTACTCTTAACATTTCTACCAAAAAAATGATGAAACTTACACAGGAGTACTTATTCATGAATATTCATAGAATACTTACTAATAGTAGCCAGAACCTGAAAAAAAATCCAAATGGCCTTCAAATGATAAGTGAATGAACACATATGGTATTTCCAATTTAAAAATTAAAGAAAGCAAGGGAATAGATGGGAATATATGCACTGTAGACACTGCAAACCAAACAGCCAATGGGAAACTATCTAAAAAATTCCAGGAGTTTTTATAAAAGTATTTTTAATATTTAAAATTTTAAATTAAATAAATGTTTTTAATATAAAACTTTCCTTTATTTTGTTGTTTTAATTCTGACTTTCATGAGCATAACTCTTTTTTTATTAATTATTTTTTCTCAAATCGTAATTCATTCACACAGGGGTTATAAACACAGAAAGACAGGATGTGGGGAAGGGGATGACACTGGAGTGTGGGTGATGAACATTACTCTTTATGAATGTGCTCTATTCATGTAAGTCCTAGGCATTTAATCTCATCTCTAAAATTTTTCTGAAATTACTTCCCTCTACTTTTTAAATTTTTTATGACATATCAAAAGCTATACTGCCACAGTCACTATTTTATTACTGTGGCGAGATACTATGATCAAGGTACTCTTATAAAATCAGACATTCACTTAGGGACTTACAGTTCCATAAAGTTCTCCTGTTATCATAATGGTGAGGAATGTGGCTGCACACAGATAGACCTGGTGCTAGAGACATAGCTGAGAGCTTTACATTCTGAACTACACACAACAGGCAGAGAGGGGGGGGGCAGAGAGACATTGGGGTGGGGCCCGGTGTGGGGTTTTAAAACATCACCCAATGGCATACCTCCTATAACAAGTTACTTTAACAAGGGCATACCTCTTGATTCTTCTAATCCTCCTCAAACTATTCATCAACTGAAAACTAAACATGCAAATACATGAACCTCTGGAGGCAATTTTCATTTAAACCACCACATTCCACTCACTGGCCCCCATAGTCTTATAGGTATATCATAATGTAAAAATTCATTCAGTCCAACCTCAAAAGTCTCCATAGTCTTTCAGAGTGTCCACTCTCTGTTTCAAAGTCCAAAGTCCATGTCTTTTCTGAGACTCAAGGAACTTTCTTAACTATAACACCCTGTATAATCTTAAAAAACAGAGGACACATTTCCAACATACAATGGTATAGAGTATATATTGCCATTTCAAAGTGGAAGAAAGGGCACATAATAAGGAACTATTGGATCAAAGCAAGACAGAAACCCAAAAGGGCAAACTACAAATTCTGTATCTTCCATGTCTGATATCAAAGGGCTCTTTATATCTCCAACTCCTTTTAGTTTCATTGACTGCAACACATTTGACTCTATAACTGCAGGTGCCAAGTTCTTCTGGTTGCTGGGGCTGCAACTTGGGCCCTCTCTTGTATTACACTTGCATAAGCTTTCAGTTGTTGGCAGATTTCTCTGCTACTTAAGCTTTCCTTTTTACCTTTCTGTAAGTTAGTAACTTAGCTGGGTAGGATTTTGCCCTGAGATTACCACTCCCTTTTTCTATTTAGAATCACACTAAATAGAAAAGTGTTTTTAAACCCTTTATTTCCTTGAGCATAGGACTTAGCTCTAATGTTACCTTTACTGGTTGGTCTTTTTCTCCTCAAAGTATATATTTCGTATTTCTCCTTGCCTCATTTGCTTGGTTTTAATTGTAGATCAATTATAACCACATGACACATTCAATACTAGGCTGTCCTGAAATCTCCTCTGCCTATGCCATTAACCTAAAACTCTTCCATTTTAGCCTCTATCATATTCTTAAGACAGTGAGAAGACAGTGACAGATCTTCTCCAACAAGTTTATAACTGGTTGGACAAGGCAGTATCTCTGAATCCTTCTACTGTATCTCAAGCAGCTCATCAACTAGGAAGTAAGCATGCAAATATATGAGCCTATTGGATCCTCTTTAATTCAAACCACTACACATACTAAACTAAACATACAAATTAAAGGTCCAAAAGACAGTAGCTTAAAATATTTTTAAAGAAAAAGATCTTGGGTAATGTCTCAGTGTGTAAAATACTTACCATAGAAGGAAGTGGAGTTTGAACCACTGGAACTAATATAAAGCGGGCATAGAAGCATGTTGTGTATAATACCAATGTTCCTAGGGTGTGGTAGGAGCTGGGGGCCAGAAAATTCCAGGAAGCTTGCAGGCCAGCAAGGTGGTAGAAACAATGGTGGACAACCAAGTGACAGTATCTCGAACAAGTTGGTAGGCAAGAATGGGCACCGGAGCTTTTCCTTTGACTCCCACTCTCTTAGACTCACTCTTAAATATATTTTTTAATTGCATGTCAGACCTGATAGTTAATAGTACAGTAGTACCATGTCATTAAACATATTTCTCCCAAGATCTTTCTGTATACAGTACTTCCTGCTGTCTTTAAAATTTCATATAATGTACACACACCAAAGTAGAGTAATGTAGGATCTAGGAGTGCTGCTTCATACCAAACACTTGTCTAGTATGTACAAGGTGTGAGTTCAATCTTCAGCTTGGAAAACATAATGCCTCTATACTAACACAGTATCTTAAAAAATCAAACCAAAATGACCTAATGTAACATCTTTAATTTTTCCATATTTATTTTCATCTCTCATAATAAGAAGTACAGATCCAGTTTTTCCTGCTTGTCCTCCTCTCTGTCCCCTTCGTTTTCTCTATAGATTGCTCCTTTCAGAACATACAGTGTGTGTGATTCACTTCATACTTCTGGGTGTCCCTGCATGCACTCAGGTGTGTGTCACTTATGAGCAGTAATGCTTGGAGGGGTCCTGAAGGTTGGCATACTGCCCTTGTCATTCTAGACTCTGCTGAGGTATCTCTGAGATGACATGGTTTTGTCTGCTCACCAGACACCTAGTGGTGCCTCCATCCTGTGAATACAGCATAGTTATATCCACCCTCCTCACCCCTACAGGAGAGGTCATCACTGCCAGATTTCTCTTTTCTGAGCAGTATACCGCCATTGTTAGTAGGAAGCATGGCTGACAGTGTCTGTTCAGGTGCATGCCCTGGCACTTCTATTTGCTCTTGTATAGATCTGAAAGAAGACAAGTGTGCAGCTTTGTATAGAAGACTATTAATGGTATAGTCACATGTTTCATCCTTCCCACAAATGATGATACTTTCAATTGTTTTACTTTTAGTCTTCTTGACAGGTCACTTATATGTCCCTAAATGCTGTGTGCCTTTGAACAACAGGTGGATGCTTCCGTAGACTCACAGACATTGGGGCATTTACTCATGTGCACACTGTTCTGTAAGGTTTTCAGTCCTCTGATACTTTCAATAAACCCAGGTTTTTTTCTTCAAAGTGAAACATTTGAACTACTATTTTTTTTTTAAAAAAAATACATATATTATACATTTTCTTCATTTCTTCCTCAATTTCTTTAGCCTTTATAAATTGTCACTACACTGTACCTTATTTTGTATATTTTATTATTAAAACTATTATTTAAAATGAGACAACCAATAATCACCCTTCATGTTGTTTTCAGTGTAATTTTTGTTCCCTGAAGAGAGAAATAATGTGGTTGATACATGTCTTGCTGGTTCCGATATCAAAAAAAGAATTTTTTAAAACGAGAAGTCTTCCATTTGAACTATTTAATTAAATAATTTTCAATAACTTAGTTTTATTTTCTGTGCATTGGTGTTTTGCCTATGTGAGTGTCTGTGTGAGGGTGTTGGGTTCTCTGGAATGGTGTTAGAGACAGTTGTGAGTTGCCATATGGATAGAGGGATTTGAACCCAGATCCTCAGGGAGAGTATCCAGTGCTCTGAAGTGCTGAGCCATCTCTCTAGCCCCCTTAGATCAAATATTAATTGGCTTCATTTTCCCCCTTTAGGGCTTCTCTTTCTGTTTCTGTTCCTAAAATTTCTTATTTACTTATCTACCTGCCTACTTGTCACTCTGTCACCATAACCTTATGTGTTTCTAGTATATACATTGTCTTATCCAGGGCCTATCTTCCTTGGGAACTTTGCTGCAGTGACTTATGCCAAGAAATCCCTTTGTCATCCCATCCCTGTCACCATTAGACTTCAGTAAAATGAGTATAGGTCATGTGCAAAGGACCTTGTAAATAGGTAGCCTTGGCAGATAATACCAGCTTAGATGGGGACAAGCGAGTCAGAGGCAGAGTCATGGTGACTTGTCCCCTGAACCTTCACCCAGCCGATACCCGGTTCTGAAGATATCTCTATTCCCCCTGAGCACCCACACTCCAGTGTCATTCCCTTCCCCACGTCCTGCCTTTCTGTGTTTATACCCCTGTGTGAATTAATTATGATTTTGAGAAAAAATTAAAAACGAAACAAAACAAAAAGAAAACAAAAACAAACAAACAAAAAAACAAAGTGCAGTACTGGCTTCTAGTCAGAGAGCTTTTCAGATTTCTTTTTCCTTGTCTTCCTTGATTAGATAACCAACTGTGTGGCAAAGCACTCTCCATGTGTCTCTATTTTGTTTGGGTTTTGTATTGATAGAGACAATAAAAAGAGACAGCATGATCACAGCAACTCCTATAAAGGAAACCATTTCATTGAGGGTAGCTTACAGTTCAGACATTTAGCTTATTATTGTCATAGTAAAAAGCATGGTGACACACAGGCAGACATGGTGCTGAAGAAGTAGCTTAGACTTCTACATCTGAATCCTCAGGCAGCAGGAAGAGACAGTAACACTGGACCTAGCTTGAGCATCTGAAACCTCAATCCCTTATAGAGTGATAGACTTCCTTCAACAAGTCCACATCTCCTAGTTGTGCCATCCCCTGTGGGCCTGTGGGGGCCACTTTCATTTAAATCACTATAGTTTCCTCTTCTTTCCATTTGTGCTACCAAGTACTTGGTGGAATATGGATTCTTTCCAGTAGAATTCTGCAGCCATTTTTGCCTACACTATCTGGCAGCTGATGTTGTTCATAGAGAGTCAGGTAGGCACCCAAACACCCCCCTTTCTGGTCACTTGTAGTTTCCTCTTTTGAAAAGAATTCTAGTTTCAATGTTCTGAAAATTTTTGACGAAGGTTTTTCTTTTTCATTTTACTTGAGTAGAGTTTCAAATCTGTCTCCTGTCAGCATTAAGAAACTCCACTGTTTCTATGTGCCTTTCTCCCCTGTGTCTTTCTCTTTGTCATCACTATGTTTGTTGGTTGTTGGACACTCTTGCATAGTTTGGTTTGTTGTTTTATGTTCTGAAGCATCATTACTTTTCATTATCCAATATAACTGTGGGACTTTTACAACCCAGGATTTATCTTCACAGTCAAGGGCAGAGTCAGTGCATTCTGTTCTGCTTTCATGTCAGTTCTGCTAGAGCTGTCAATAACAGGACTTCTGTTTTAACATTTTCTCCTACTCCATGAAATTTCTGTGTCTGTTAA
>NW_021604759.1:493207-500889 GCF_004785775.1 Grammomys surdaster | reverse complement strand
CCATGTGACTGAAATGTTCTACTGTTTCAAGAATTGAAAAGCAAGGAAAAGGACCTTGCAAGCACAAAACAGGGCAACTGAATGAATTAGAATTATTAAAACAGAAGAACTTTATCACACCTTTTTTTTTCTATTTTGTAGTAGCCTGAAACATTCACATTGTTAATACATACCCAATTATATGTAGGCTATATTTTAAGATGATTATTGTAAGAACAATTTATGAATTACATTACTTAGACAATACAGCCTGGATCTCACATGGACAGACTCTGTGGCAGCAGGTGGTCCTGTTAGTAATGGACCTCAACTTCAAGATTCCAAATCTCAAACTCTGACTTTTAAACTCATAAAAGTTCAGTAAGAAAAGTCAGGGCAAAGGACATTAAAAGTGTTGCCAAGAGAGCATTATAGAAAATTCAGGTATAGTATTTTTTGGAAGAGATAAAAGGGAATAATGCATCTGTGATAGAATTTCACCTTGAAATACACACACTATGTAAAATAGACCACATGAGTTATGAGGTCATTAGTATTGTTCCAAGCTGTTATATATAAAGCCAAGACAACTGCCACTGCTTACATGTAGCCAGGCAACACAAGTTGGACTCTGCTTTTTCTGTGATTCTTTTGTTCATTTGTTTGGATGGTTTTGGTTTTTCTTTTTAATTGAAAGTACATTGTGTTGTGTGGTTTGGTCAATGGGTGTGGGTAGGGAGGTTGAGGAAGATCTGAGAAGAGTTGGGGGAGGTGAAAAATTTTTGAAGGTATATTGCATGAAATTCCAAACAATAAATGAAAACATACAGAAAACTGCTCTTAAAATGGCAACAAGAAAACGAGAAACATTTTTCAAATATTTGAAATGATCATGTCATCCATGCCTACTGTAATGTATTAGCATTTGTCCTTGAAAGATATACATACTGAAATTCTAGGGTGGATGAAGTAAAAATTAAAAAGAGTTATGTATGAATGTGCACGTGTATGTGTGTGTGTATAAGTGCATGTATGTGTGTGTTTGTGTATCTGTGTGACACTATGTGTGTTTGTGTGTATATCCACGCACATGCACATTAGAGAGAGAGAGAGAGAGCGAGAGAGCGAGAGAGCGAGAGAGCGAGAGCGAGAGCGAGAGAGAGAGAGAGAGAGAGAGAGAGAGTGTGTGTGTGCTTCTCCTGTCGCTGTGATACTGTGTTTTGTCTTCCGAGGTGGAGAAACCTGATGAGGTAATGTTCACAGTACTCAGCAAACTTCTCTCCTCATTTGTGGTGAAGGGAAGAGGATGGCAAATGTGATTATCATCTCATGAAATAACCAAGGACTAATTATGTGATAATATACTCAGTTGTATCCTGGGATATTTTTCTTCATGCACATGGATTATTTGTCTTAGCTTTTATCATTTAATACCTAGGGGACTGACAGTTTCATGTTTCTAATAAGCACTTGGCAACATTTCCTGAGTCTGTGGTTCTAAGAACAAAATGACTCTGTGATATGTGTATGTGTGTTTCTGGGGCTCTAACTACGGACTCTGGACATGCTAGCCAGGTGCTGTACCACTTTCTACATAGGACCTGTTTTTCTGATACAAGGTTTTGTTCTGGAACCAGACTGGATAAGATCATGATGTTTAATTTACACATGTCTTGAACCTGCAATCCTCTTGCCTCTGCTTTTGTGTGCTGGGATGATTGTCCTGTACCATGAAGCTGTGTGTGCTCTGACCTTGGATGATCAGAAATGTTAGTCATAATGAGCCTGTCAGCTCTTGTGTGCTCTAAATCTCTAGAACCAGATAAGCCACATTTGCCATTCTCTTTCCTTCACCACAAATGAGGACTGAAGTTTGTTGAGTGTGTTGAAAATTACCTTGTCAGGTTTCTCTAGCTCTTATGAAAAAACACAGCCCACATCATCATCATCATAATCACCATCATCATCAGCAGCAGCAGCAGCAGCAGCAGCAAATCCTGAAATCTCCCTTCCAGGTGCTGATGGCTTGAGTTTCAGGTCATCTCACATATAACGTGTTTCAGAATTAGATATTTCCCTTGTATAGGTGCAGTGTCTCGAGAAGCCCAGAGCAGCAGGGACACCCGTGGACCCACCTAAAGGATTTATATCACAATCACCTCTTTTACCAGATGAAGGTCTGAAACAATACTTAAATTTTGTTGGCTCGATTTTGTGTAGCTCATGCTGATTTTGAACACCATGTAGCCAAGCATAAAATCACGATCTTGTTATCCTCCTCCCTCTGCCTCCCATGTGTTAGGATTTCAAGGGTGCATCATCACACTCACATTATGAAATACTGGATCAAGCAGAGGCTGCTGCAGGGCAGGTGAACACGGTTCCAATGAACTAAATCCCTAGTCCGTCATGGACTATTTGAACTCAACATAGAATAAATTAGTGACCCAAAATGTATCATATAACAAGACAACACACTCTACCTCTGTAATTTTCCTTTAGTGATTTACCTTAGTAAATTACAGTCAAAATGAATTTTTAAAACATTGAGAAACAGTGTCTAACACCATAGTTGCAATCGTGCTAAGCACATTGCAGAGACCTGCCCACAGCTCTAGGGTGCTGATGCAGAACTACCTGCCTGTGCGGTCAGCTAATACCAGCAGCACAAGTTCAGCCACACACAGGCCTGTCCATTTGAACTGCATTGCCAGTCAATTCCAGGCCTTATAAACAGAGATGAGGTGATTCGGCATTTTTCCTGACCATCAGGGACTCAGCAAGGAGTCTACTATCAACAAAATGAGCAGCAGCTTGGAGATGTCTCCACTACAGCGCTGCCTTTTCTCACAGCCTCACCATTCACACAAGTCTGTGTCACTGGCCTCTATGTTTAGTATGAATTTGAACACAGATATGTTAGTCATTCTACCATGGGGTGGTTTAACCATGAACAGTAACTCATTGAGGCACACAGGACCTGGACAAATGGTGGAACTAGGGACACGGAAATAGCTATTTTTCTCACAGGAAAAGTTAAAAGGATTCCAGTCAACAGTAGAATTAAATGTACCATGTATTATACAAATATTTATTGTATGCAACAAATTAAAGTCTTGATATTTTAAAAATATTTTAGAAATGTAATAGAACCTCCTGCGTATCAGGAATATGGTGGAATATAATTATATGATAACAGTAGTATGCCGGGCAGTGGTGGTGCTCGCCTTTAATCCCAGCACTTGGGAGGCAGAGGCAGGTGGATTTCTGAGGTCGAGGCCAGCCTAGTCTACAGAGAGAGTTCCTGGACAGCCCAGGCTATACATAGAAACCCTGTCTCAAAAAAAAAAAACAAAAAAACAACAAAACAAAAACAAACCCAAAAAAATAGTAGTATTAAAAACTGAGGTCTAAACAAGAAAGAGATATATTTCCATACCCCTAAGATAGAACCCTGTGACTCTGCCAGGTCCTGCTCCTTCGGGGGAGAATTTGCTAGACTGCCATACCTGTGCAGGAACATGGAGCCCCAGCTCTCATCCTTAAAACTGTGAGATGGTTATCCTCTTCAGAGTCTAGGTAACCCAACTATACACACTATCACAATGCACATGATTTTAAAGCAACACCTAGAAATGCTTCTAGCCTGGAATGAATCTAAATCAGAACATGAGCCAACAAGAAAAGCATGCAGTGTGCTGTACAGGGAGATGACTGTCAGATGTACCTGAACCACAGCTGAGGACGAGGTGTGTCTTCTCAACAATTCTCACTCAGTTCTGCTTCACTTCAGTACTTCACTGGCTGCAGGGCTCCTTGACAGCTGAAGGAATGATCTGGGAACCAAGCTTCTGGTCCCCACTCACCTCAGCCTTGAACGTGCCAGAGAACAATGTGTCCTTTCTTCCAGATTTCTAAGGATATGGGTTTTGTGTTGTATTCTAGAATAATCCATTCAATAATGACTGTGGTCTATACAGCCTAGTTGTTGTAGATAAATCTTCTCTCTAGGAAGTTTACAGGGAAACAAACCTGCAAATGCTAACCTCTTGACAGTTCACTCCCAACGAGACATGATTACTAGGTAGTACAGCTATGCTTTCCTCGATGGCTTTTTAAATAAAATTATTATATTTGTGATCATTTTTTACCAAACAGACATAGGAAAGGACAGAAATTTGCTCTGAGGGATTTATTTACCCCAGTCAAGTCTTCTGAAGTAGAAAGGCTACACACTCATGGCCTCCAATCTCAACTGTATTTTAGGAACTATGCCTACTCTATGAATTTTAAGGTTGTTGCTTTTGCTTTATATAAATAGACCTTCAGTTGGCACTAAAAACTTGAGTGGAAAGTCAAATTGAAATAAAATCGCTGTTGTTTTTCTCATCCTGGCAAATGCTTTGAATGTCTCCAAGGATCTGGCTACCTGATGAAGGCTGGGACTCACAGGGGTTCTGGCTCAGTCCTTCTGGGAAAACTAGTCTCTCATCCACAATTAAACACACTGTGTATAGAACATGTGTTTCATTAGAGGTGGTGCCTGCATTCCATATTAGAAAAGCATTTAAATTAGAGTTAAGAATTAATGCTCAAACTTTTTGTTCAAATTAGCAACAGTCACAATTGGAATTTTGAAAACTCTACTTTTAATGTTCATATGAGATACACACAGTTGCTCATATGTAATGATCTGAATGTTACAGATAACCCAAAGCAACCATATGGTATTTTAGGAGTCAAAAAAAAATCCAGGGCTTTGCATGCTCCAATATTATAGCATCTATTCCTGAAAACCATCTTGACAACTGAAGTAGACTCAACCTCTCAGTATCCCAGGTACACCCAAATGTGCTAACTCTTCATTGAATCCCATGAAGAATGAATTAGGTTGTTTCCAAGGCCCACTTAATCTCTCCCCTCTGCAACCAAGTTATTTAATTGAAAGGAGTTGCCGTAAGAGTGAATGGAATGAAACAGCGCCTCCATCTGGAGACCAGGTACTTAAACATGTACACCTTTGGGGTCATTCCTTATTCAAACCTCCACTTTCCATGCCTGGTTCTCATAGGCCACTTCTTGATGGCAAGTGTATTTTGTTCAGTATCAAAGTCCCCATAGTCTTTAACAGTCCCCAAACTGTTGAAAAACCCAAAGTCCAGACTCTCATGAAACCCAAGGCGATTTCTTAGTCATGGTTCCCTATTTAAAAAACCTAAAAAGCTAATTTAGTATCTCCAATACATCTAGGCTTGTCCTACCCCTCTGCGCCTCATTTTGTGGTCCACACGTCTACCTGCAGTTGCAGATCTGCCTCCACTCCCCGTGTCATAGCTCTGTCTGCATCCCAGGATGTCTGCTGTTGACCAAGACAACCAAGCGAAATCCCCATACCCCAATTCCCTGTTCACTGGGTCCCCCAGAAATCCCAGATTCCATGAGGTCTTCCCTGTCCCCTTTACAATCCAATTTCCAGTCCATACCTCCACCTGAAATCCCAGAGGTCTGCTGCCATTATGGACTACCAGCTTTAACTGCAACCCCAGAGTCCTGCTGTCAATAGGGACTACAGGGAGTACCAATACCAGGGACAACCGAGTGGCTAAAAGCCAATGTAAGAACACAATCAAACCCCTTGCCAACCTTGTGTCTTGGGACTCCAGACCCAGCCTAGGTGTGAGTGCAGCGAGGGTTGGGGGTGCGGAGGGCTTAAGCAGCCCGAGGTGCTGAGGCAGAGAAGGAGGAAGCAGATGCTGCTCACTTGCTCGGTCCACACATGGCCTGTGGTAGATTTGGCCTTCAGAGGCATCATGCCTTACAGCTACTTTCTGACCAGAGTTTGCAAAGATGGCAAACCTATGCTCCACCAGGAAGATAGAGGAGACTGGATTGGAACATTTTTGGGTCATAAAGGTGCTGTTTGGGGTGCAACATTGAATAAGGATGACATCAAAGCCGCTACAGCAGCTGCAGACTTCATAGCCAAAGTGTGGGAAGCTGTCTCAGGAGATGAATTGATAACCCTGGCTTATAAGCACATTGTCAAGACTGTGGATTTCACACAGGATAGCAATTGCCTGCTAACTGGGGGATTGGATAAACTGCTGCACATATATGACCTGAACAAACCTGAAGCAGAACCTAAGGAAATTGAGTGGTCACACTTCCAGTATTAAAAAGGCTCTGTGGTGCAGTGAAGATAAACAGATCCTTTCAGCTGACGATAAAACTATTCAGCTCTGGGATCATGCCACAATGACAGAAGTGAAATCTCTAAATTTTAATGTGTCTGTTAGCAGCATGGAATATATTTCTGAGGGAGAGACCTTGGTTATTACTTATGGAAGATCTATTGCTTTTCATAGTACAGTAAGTCTGGAGCCAATTAAATCCTTTGAAGCTCCTGGGACCATCAATTCTGCATCTCTTCATCCTGAGAAGGAATTTCTTGTTGCTGGTGAAGAAGACTTTAAACTGTAGAATATCGTTATAATGATGGATAAGAATTAGAATCCTACAAAGCTCACTTTGGTCCCATTCTCTGTGTGAGACTCAGTCCTGATGGTGAACTCTATGCCAGTGGTTCTGATGAAGGGACATTGTGGCAAACTGTGGTAGGAAAGACCTATGGCCTGTGGAAACCTGTGCTTCCTGAGGAAGACAGCAGGGAACTGACAAAGCCAAAGATCAGATTTCCAGAAACAGCAGAAAAGCTGGAAGAAATTGTTTCCATCTATTCGTCAACTCCTGAATTAAGGCCTGAGCATCAAACATGTGCCACAGATACCATATAGTTCATGGACTAAACAAGCAGAAACAAGCATCAGCCTTCAGTTACTCTCTGCCTGTGGAAAAGAGGGCAGAAAATATTGGGACATATGAATTAGCTCCAGTGCACGAACTCTGTCACCTGTGAGTGAAAACAGCTGAGTGTATGAGGGGCAGGCAGGAGGATTGTGTTCACATAGTGCATAGCCTGATGTCTGGAACGAAAAGCAAACTTACAATTTCCATTTTATACCTAAATTTCTTGTAGCTGTTTATGTCATGGAGAAGAAAAATATATTGGCCTATTTTTCTGACTTTTCCCTTAAAGAAGAATGCCTTTTTTCCTCTTTGCTTAGTTATGAAGAAGAGGAGATACATGATAAAGTAGCTGGTTTGGTCTCTTTCATTGTACACTGACTGCTTCTGAACATCTAATAGTTTTTAGTTATCCAATGGGTTTAAATGTACAAGAAAGTTACAGAACAACAAATAAATTGGATCAGAAAAGAAAATCCTCTCATGCTATAATAATCAAAACACTAGATGTGCAATACAAAGAAATAATATTATAAGCTGCAAGGGAAAAAGGCCAAGGAACACATGAAGTCAATCTATCAGAATTACACCTGGTTTCTCATCAGAGACTCTAATAGCCAGAAGGTCCTGGGTAGATGTCTTGCAGACCCTAAGAGACCAAAAATATCAGCCCAGACTACTATATCCAACAAAACTTTCAATCACCATAGATTGAGAAAACAAGATATCCGATGACAAAACTAAATTTAAACAATATCTTTCCACTATTCCAGCCCTACAGAGGATACCAGAAGAAAAACTCCCACAAAAGGAAGGTAATTTAGTCCAAGTGACACAAGAAATAAATAATTTTACAACAGCAGAGAGAGAGAGAGAGAGAGAGAGAGAGAGAGAGAGAG
>NW_021604759.1:441417-493107 GCF_004785775.1 Grammomys surdaster | reverse complement strand
GTAGGGATCTCTCTCTCTCTCTCTCTCTCTCTCTCTCTCTCTCTCTCTCTCTCTCTCCCTCTCTCTCTGAAACACAAGCACACACAAACACATACTTGCCCACACCGTCTCCCCCAGCTCCATCAGTACCGACCCCAGGCAAGCATCTCCTAGATAGTTGCTATTGAGGAGCAAAGACTCAGTTTAGGTTTTCTTGTTTCATATGAACTTGCATCTTTACACGTTGGAGCCTTTGATGGGTAGGGATTTGCTATCAAGATACTTTTTCCAATGCCACTGTGCCAAGCACCAAGTTTAATGGCACCAACCTCTTCAACAACTACAGCTGCTTCCCTGCGTATACTGTCTAAACTTTAAGCTTGTTCTCACACCTATCCTCTGCCAAGCCAATTAGTTAATCATCCTTACATCTGTCATCACTCTTGTTCACAGGACATGAGCATACTAAAGCTAGATTCTTGGCCAAATATCATGTGAATGGCTGTAGTCTATCTACTTCCTGGTAGAGTTTTTGATCTCCTCTGAAATGTCATAAGCTAGGTATTCACTTCCCACATTTCTTTCAAAGGTATTGCCTCTGAGCTTCCCAGAAATGCTGCACTAAGTTCTGCTTCTAGCACACGGTGGCTTTTGTATCCTAAAAGAACTAAATTCTCCATTCCAGACAGAAGACACTACCAGAATCCCAAAACTGCATAGTCAGATTTTCTTCCATCAATGGTTCTGCCACTTAGTACCAATTTCTGTATGAATTTCTTTTCCTGGTACTGTGACAAAATACCCCAATGAAAGCACCTCGAGGGAGAAAGTTTCTTGGTTTGCAGTCCTAGAGGAATATGGCCATGAGGATTGGGAAGACATGGAAGCCAGGAGGAACTGCATGGTGGTTTGGACAGGAGGCTGGTTGATCATACTGTAGCTGCATAGGACAGGAAGTGGGGCCAGGGTCCACAACCTCAAGACCCACCCTAGCGACACACTTCACTGTGGCTCCACATCATAAATGCTCCAAAACTCCCCCAAAACCATTGCCAGTGGGGACTGAGGATTCAAATGCAGGACCTATAGGGAGAGATCACCCTCGAATCACAGCAATGGGGGCACATGAGGTGAGGGTATTGAGGATACTTAGCAACCTCAGTCCTTCAGTTTAGAGTGAGTTTATGGATTGTACTGACGACAAGAAAATAAAACAGCAAATGTGAGCCATTCGTGGAGAATGCAATTCCTAGGTTTTTTTTAAACTTTTATTTTATATGCATTAATGTGAAGGTGTCAAATACCCTGGAAATAAAGTTTCAGGCAGTTGTGAGCTAGAAATTGAACCCAGATCCTTTGGAAGAACAGAAAGTACTCTTAACCACTGAGCCATCTCTCCAGTGACAGTCATGGTGTGTTGTCACAGAAATAGAAAACTAAGACAGTTTGAGGGAGGTATCCTGTGCCTGACACTTAGATACCTATTAAATAACCCATGTCTTTTGGGAGCACTTTTTTCATCCTCTGTAGGGTATCTCTGGGTAAATTCCCCTTCACTTTAAAATTTTGCTATATTTTTAAGTGAAATGCTGTAACATTACTTTTTCTCTTCACTTTCCTCCCTCAAACTCTGTCCACATTCACCAGTTTCAATGTGATGGCTTCCTCTTATTGGTAATCATTGCCACATACATGTATGTATCCATATATATATATAATATTTATAATATATAATATTTTAT
Organism: Grammomys surdaster; assembly: GCF_004785775.1. Taxonomy (NCBI): domain Eukaryota; kingdom Metazoa; phylum Chordata; class Mammalia; order Rodentia; family Muridae; genus Grammomys; species Grammomys surdaster. The sequence goes on along the minus strand of NW_021604759.1, from coordinate 491,386 downwards.
GTGCACACATGTATGAACATACAACTTATGGAGTACATTCTTTATTTCCATTAATTAATTTATTTATTCAATTTACATCTGATTGCTGCTCCCTCCCATTTCCAGATCACAAGATCCACCCACTATCTCCCTTCCCCTAATTGTCTGAGCAGGTGGGGGACCCCTGGGTATCCCTCAACCATGGTGCATCAAGTCTCAGCAGGGTTGGATACATCCTCTTCCCACTGAGGCCAGACAAGGCTGCCCAGTTAGGGGAATGGGATCTGACACACAGGCAACAGATGCAATTCATTTTTATTAGCACCAAGAAGAGGTGTTTTTATTGTCTTTAAAATTATCACTCTAATTACTGGCACCAATTACAAAGAAGCAAAAAGGAATCACTAATATATTCCACATAATTTTGTATTATTATTATCATTACTATTATTATTATTATTATTATTATTACTATTATTATTATTTGTAAGTGTGGATGTGGACATGGATATATGCACATAAGTGCTCCTGAAGGCCAGAGGCCTCAGGTACCTGGAGTTGGAGCCACAGACAGTTGTGAGCTACCTTATAAGGGTGCTGGGATGAGCAGCCAGTGCTGCTAACAGCTACCCCACTGCTCTAGGCCCACAACATATATAGCTTAACACAGAGAATTACTCATCATGTTACTTACACAAGTACTTAGGTTCATAGAAGATTTTTGTTATTGGTTCTTGGACTACATGGCAGTGACTTGACTATTTTGAGAATGCAGGGGCCCTAGAAAACTGACTCAACTATAAGAACACTGACTGCTCCTCCAGAGAACACAGGTTTGAACCCCAGCATTAACAATCATCTGTAACTTCAAATTAAAACAAAAGCAAAAGCCAGTGTTTGTTTGTTTTTTTATCTGTGGATGCTGGCATACAACTTTATTTCCAACACTAGTTTGGTCCTCATAGAGACCACCAGGATAGTCAGGACTACATACAAAGAATATATTTTTCCAGGAAATTATCTTGAAATAATATTAGTGCTGTCAGCATTTATTGTGCATTAGCCATTGGAAAAATTCATAAATTGAATATGGATTTTAAAAGCAGAACCATTTTGGTTCTTCTTGTCTAAATGTCCTGATCATAAGCTCCCGTGGCTGCTGAGAGAGCAGCATAAAGATGAAGTGGAGAGAGACAGAGTGCATGCTGTCAGACAGATCCACTGATGATGCTTATTACAGAGCCACTAGTGAATTTCTGGGAAGAGTATTAATGAAGGAAGTCAGCAAGACATCATTATACCACTTAGGAGAGCTTAAAAATCTTACTCAAGTGGCAATAGTCACACAAGCAAAAAAGAAAGCACTAAATTATCTCTTTCCATATTTCTTTCAGGATTGTCCTTAAAACATGTCACAGCATAAATACATACACTCATATAATAGTTGTACCTGCAAAGGAAAACCAATATAATATTCCCAATTTATGTAAAATATCTACAAATGTACACCTATATTCATAAACTGCAGAAAGAGCATCCAGAGAAAGAGATAGCAGGCAACTGTACTGACTCCCACAGTCTGAGAAGCCACAGTTCCTTGCATCAGGGCAGAAGGTTCTATGGAAAGCCAACCCAGGCTGACAAGCAGCCAGAGATGCCAGGGTCAAGGACAAAGCCCTTCCATCTCCTTCAGAGCCAACATTCTGATTGAGAGCATCAACTCAGTATGACACAGTGTGGGCAAAGGTTCCTGCTCTTGTTACGTCAGTTAGACAAGCTGGTGAGCTTCCACCAGAATATCAATCCTGAAATCATCCCAGAAAATATCTAAGAACAGCCTTTAGATCAGTCCACAGGGTGACTCAAAGTCCCTAGTCACTACCCATCATCCCATTTGTCTCCTCAGGGCTCCCATGACCTCCTTGTTCCTCAGACTGTAGATGAATGGGTTCAGAACAGGGGTCACGATTGAGTAGAGAACAGCCACCACTTTGTCCCTTCCAGGAAAGTGAAAGGAGTGTGGCTGGGTGTAGGTGGAGAGGCCAGTGACATAGAAGAGGCTGGCCACAGTCAGGTGGGAGGAGCAGGTGGACATAGCTCTACTCTGTCCCTGCCCTGAACCCATCTGGAATACAACAACCAACACCCGGGCATAGGAAGCTAGGATGGCCAGAAAGGGTAGCAGCAGAATGACAAGCCCACTCATGAGGACTGTATGCTCATATTGGGAGGTGTCTTCACACACCAGTGGCAGGAGAGATGGAACCTCACAGAAGAAGTGGTTAACCATCCTAGATCCACAGAACGGAAGTTGAAATACATACACTGTGTGCACTAAAGCATTGATGGAGCTGCTGCTCCAGGCACTGGCAACCATGGAGCAGCAGATCCTCCTGCTCATGAGCACAGGGTAGTGCAAGGGCCGGCAGATGGCTACATACCTGTCATAGGACATGAAGCCCAGCAGGAGGGCCTCAGACCCACCCAGGGTCAGAAACACAAAGGCTTGGATTGCACAACTCATAAAGGAAATGGCCTTGGTGTCTGAGAGGAAGTTAGCTGCCATCTTGGGCACAGTGGTGGAGATGTACATCATGTCAATGATGGAGAGCTGGCTGAGGAGGAAGTACATGGGGGTGTGGAGTGCTCGGTCCAGCCTGATGAGATGGACCAGTGTGATGTTGCCTATGAGAGCCACTGCAAAGAGGATGGTGATGACTGTGAAGAGGAAGGTGACCATGTGTCCATACTGGAAAAGACCAACGAGGGTGAAATCTGTCCCACAGCTGTGGTTTCCTGTCTCCATGGCTTAGACTGAACCATCAAAGCAGATCCAATGTGGAAAGGGCATGGCCTGGTGAGGACTGTCCTTGAGGAGGAAATGACAATTATTACACTGGATAGTTTTCCTGAATAGCTTTAGTGCACTCTTCTACCCTGTACAATAAGCTTTCATAAGTACATTATTAAAGATAGTCCTTTTCAGTTATTTTTAATGTTTTTAGTTTTGCTTAAGATGCTGTGTCATATGCATTGTTTCAAGACTTTGCTATTTCCGTGTATGGCTGACACACTCAGCTTTGAAACGGGATTTTGGATTCTCTGTTCTTACCATTTCTACATGGATGAAGTCTTCCAACTCTCCTTTGATTCAAAGGTGTTTACAAGTTGTGACTGAGAAAATAAGAATAAGCATTTTTGAGATCACAGAACGAAATTTAAATAATCACAAAATTAGCAGTAATATAATTCTTAGCAAATTCTCTATACATGCTGCAGATCTTCTCTGGTGAGAATCTGAAGTTGGGTCTTGTTCTGCTACAGACAGCATTTATACACTTATCCTTGTGAACAAAGTATTGACAGGAGAGTCTTAAGAACTCACAATACAGAATGTGTACAGGAAATGAACAAAGTACTGATATCACTATGCAATGTAAAAATTATGAAGATGTAGTCTGTCTACAAGAGGATTAAATAACACAAGAAAGCATTATCACGTAAAATTATACTAAGCATTTTATTACATTATACATATTTTATGCATCTGTTGAATAAAGCAAGTAGATGACTTTCAAGTAGCAAAGGAGTAGGCAACATTTTTCAAACTCTCAAAATATGAATTATGAAAGAGAATTAAGCAGAAATTAATAGTGCAATATAGGACAAGGTTATTACTTTTTACATAAGGACTTCAGTTACCCCTCACCTCCCCACTCTTACTTAAGTTAAGAAAATGCTAGATTGTCTACAGTTTGATTTTGCTTCTCAATTATCCCAAGTGTCAGATGTTATCAGGACCCTGTCATTAGTCACTGCTGAAAGTATGGTGTTATATGCCGATTTCCAGGGTGCATGTGCTTGTGCATGTGCATTTGTGTCTTTGTGGTGTGTGTGTGTGTGTGTGTGTGTGTGTGTGTGTGTGCATGTGTGTGTTACTAGGATCAAATACCTGGCCTTGGCAAGCACTCTGACCCTGAGTTACATCGTTAGTAATGACTTTTGAGGTTAGGTCTCACTCAGCTTGCTCAGTACCTCAGATTCGTCCTGAACTTCAATCCTTTCCAGACCTTCCTGAGTGCTGGGATAGAGACTGGGCCGCCAAGGCCAGCCCTGTCCTGGCTTCTCATCATTAGAAGCTTAGTCACCATCTGATGAATGCTTACATATGTTAAAGTGATTTTTAAATGCTGTGAGATTGGAAAAGGTAAATTTTCCTTCCACTTCATTACAGAAAGAGCAGTAATTTTTGCTTTTGTTCAACATGTTGGAAATCACCTAGTCGAATTGTTCATCCTTTAAAGACAAAACTTAGTTTGTGGCAGCAGCAGCAGCAGCACCACCAGCAGCAGCAGTGCCCGCAGTCTTGGTTCTGAAAACCTCCCCAGGTCATCCCAAACACATTGTAATTTAGCTAAAGCTGCATCCATCTGGAGTACAGTGTGCGGGGATAACCCAGAGCAGTAGACACACTTGAGCTCCTTACCCCTGTGAATCCCTGTCACAACTACGTCTTTTACCCAATGAGAGTCTGGATAAGGGTCATTTGGAATCAGTGTAAAAGATGTCCACCAGCCTGATGTGCACACTGTATTCACTGTACATGTGTCAAATTAGCACATTGCCCCTCTGTCATGAATAAATTAAACTATAATTAATTTTGAAATTAGAAAATATTCTAAATATGCTGAGAAAAGACATATTTTATGGCAATCTTGTCCCCAGAAACTAGGAGAGCCCCAGTCCCTTTCTCCTTGTGAGAATGGCTACATGTTCAAGAATACTAATGGACAGCATTCATACATGTTGACCTTGAGATATTTTCAAGGAGATAGCTGGAATGTGCATCTAGCCAGGAGCTGATTCAATTCAAGAGGATGGGTTACAGGTAGAACAACGCGCTTTACCCAGCAATCCCAATACATACCTTCACCAGCAAAGGCACCACTGCTACTGGATCATCAACAAGATCAATAGCAAAATCATCAGAGAACTCGGCTTTACTTCAGTAATTCCTTGACTGCAAGGCTCCTTTGTCTGCTAAGACGCTGTCCTGTGGCCAGGTCAGAATTCTGTCTTCTATCAAGCTGAGCTTTTTCATAAGAGGATCATGGGACTTTAACTCCAGATGACTAGAAGTGTAGACCGTCTGTCTTTTTATAAATTTAACTCTAATACAATTTTAACTGTGTCATTGGCAACTGTTTATTAGAGAGACACATCTCACTTTCCTAAGATTTCTCCTCAAAAATAGAATACTAAGAACTGAAGATGAACCTGCCCAAAAATACATAGAAAGATAAGACAGCTAGAGATAACAGGTAGAAAGTCACAACTGTGCCTCCATGAATAACTTTTAAATACAGTGTTAATATCCAGTGAATCAAGCCATTTAACCTCTGTATAAAAAAAATAAACCCTGGCTTCTAAAACCTCCAAATCCCAGCACATTTTGGAAACTGTTAGCCCACTCTGAATTTGTAAGGTGGTTGTTTTTTTTTACCTCAAAAAATAAATCTCACCTAACATTGAAGACTTGGGTGGAAAAGAAATATTATTTTGGCATCTATGGAAGACTTTTAAGGTCTTAAGAGCTCTGGCTGCCTGTGAAGATTGGACCACATAGGCATTCTTTCAGAATCCTTCTGGGAAAACCTGGTCTCTTGTCCACAATTAAATAAACACATCACATACAAGAGAGATATCATTTTATTAGAACTGATGTTTGCACTGCACAGTAGAAGTTAAAAGAGGTCAGAATGAGCGTTCCAAAGATATTTTCATCATAACTAAAGTGATACGTTTTTAAAAACTCATTCCATTACACATTCTTAACATGCATCTGCACAGAAGCATAAGGAATAAGCTGCAAAATGTAGATATTAGAAACATCATAAACATGGCATTTCAAGGACTTATATAATCTAGGTTTTGGCTTGGGTCACGTATTCCTGAAGACAGTCTCCAAGTGGTCAGCATGATCACTGATGTAGGAGGGTCATGTTTGTGAAAGCCACAGCCCCGATTGATGCTGGAATAAAAACATAGTTCACTGTGCCCCAGCTTGGACAAGAAGTTGGATCAATGTCGAAGTGTAATCTCCTCCTGCTGCAAAAATGTTTCTGTTAATCTAAAGAAGCTATAGTTTTTAATTAGAAGAGGAAATAAATGAATCTGTTCAATATTGACTGTATACTGAAGCCTTACTATTTCTCAACAAGTAGCAACATCATATAAACACTGTAAAAACTGGATCTTTGAAATAATTTATCCCAAACACATTCTTAGTTTGCTAGGTAACATATTTAATTTTTAATCTATTAATACAAATGTCTGTTTTTCATTTTGCCCTTGTACATGGAGACAATATTAAGCTTCCAAGGAGAAACTTCACTACAATTTAGCCTTTGATAATATTTACTGGGTTGATTGTAGAAATGTAACCCAATCAATTGTAGGTAAGTCTTTACATGTTACATTGAACCATCTTAAATACTGATACCTTTTTCTATGAGACATTTTCCTTGATAACATAGTAGACTCAAGAAAAAAATGATTATGATACTTTAATTTTCTGGTAGATTCCTTACTGTTATTTACCTTTAGAGTAATAGGCAAAAAGTGGACTTCATTAACTTTGAAATGAATATTTTCTACAATTTAACAACACAGCCTTTTATTGTATCTTTCTGTTGTTTAATATTCTTATTAGACATGTCATTCCTGCTGTCTCTTCCCATTAGTCCTGGATTTTATGGTTTCTTCCACATTCAATGTGTTTTTAACCTTATTAACTAATGACCCATTGATTTACTGCCACCACCACCACACATTTGATGTTTGAATTTATGCAAGTTTCACTCTGTAAACATAGCCTTAGAAAACCTTTTACTCCCCTTTTCTTACTTTATATTTTCTTTTAATTTTACTGCTAGTTCTATTCCTTCTGTTTTTATATTAAAATTCCAAGTTCAGACAATAACTAAGGTGTAATATTTATGTGTATAGATAGTCCTCGTGTCATCATTTCTATGCTTACTAATAAATAGTCTTATCCAAGAAAACTTTTAGTTACACATGCAGTTCCCAAGTGTAGCTGGCCTACAGGGGTAATAAAAATAATTGCAGCATCCAGTTTGTCACGAATACCAACTTCATCAAATTTTGTAGATGTATGATATGTTCTAATAGGTTGTATCACTTTTCCTGGTTATGTTTTGTTTATTTATTCTTTTATTATACAAATATGGTATTGTGTTTCCATGTACTGTGTACTTGCTTGGTGCCTGAAGACACGAAGAGGACATCAGATTCCCTGGATTCAACAGATGGTTGTGAGATACCGTGAGGGTGCTTGGAATTGAATCTGTGTCGTCCATAAGAGTGACCAGTGCTTTAACTGCTGAACCGTCTATTCATTCTTTAAATACTCTTGATAGCTTTATAATTTCATGGGAATTATTATATGGAAAATAAATGTTATTCACAAATCTTCCTGAGGAGGTAAGAAAGAGCACAGAACTACTTTCTGAAATATAACAGCTTCCTTGAGAGCTGAGACTCCTCTTTCCTTTATAAAAGTCCACAACTGTTATTTGCAATTTTCAGAGTCTATATTTTTTAGTCAGGAATAATGATATACATCTGTAATGTCAACACTAGGGAGGTAAAAGTGGAAAGATCAGAAGTTCAGGTACATTCTCAACTACATACTGAGGTTGAGTCCATTCTGGGCTACATGACATTCTGTCTCAAAACAAATGGACTTATATGTAAACAAACTAAACAAAACAACATATTTATGGGATTGATTTTTTAAAAGCTAAATATAACTATAACTTGCTGTCTTGCAGCACAGATTTGGGTCAGTTGGTGCACTTATGATCCATTTATCCATTATGGTGTCAGGACTTACACACTTGTACCTTTCAATATTTTTTAAAATGTATATGTATGTCTGTTTTGATTGCATATGTGTCTTTTCTATTACTTTTGTGTCTAATACCCACAGAGACCAGAAGAGGATATCAAATCCCTTGGGACTGGAGTTACACACCATTGTGAACCACTTTATGGATGCTGGGAATTGAACCCAAGACTTCTGCAAGAGCAGTAAGTGCTTGCAGCTGTTGAGATATCGCTCTATTCTCTCTCACTCTATTTTTTTTGAGGTAGGGTCTCATGTGTACTGTGCTGGTTTTGAACTCATTATGGAGCCAATTTTGACCTCCTGCCTCCACTTCTCCAGTGAAAGAATGACAGGAATTTATTACCACATTAGGTCTGTACAAACTGAGCTACGTATCTGATCTCTGCATGTGCCTTCTTCACAAACATCAGTTGGCCCTAGGATTTTTGAGTCCCCTGCTTTGGCTATGCCATTTGCAAAACACACTTACACAATCTCCTTTTTCCAGTCATAAATAGAGATATATATTTGTGTTTTGACACATGCATTTGTAAATCTCATGCCTCCAAAGACTGCACTGTTCATACCTGCAGAGAGAAATTGGAGAAGCTAATAAAGGTTTCATTTGAGCTCATTTCCCCAAATGCTGAAAGGACAGAGAAAAGTGGGAAAAACAAAAAATCAGAACAAAACAAGGCCAAAAATGGTTTGTTCTCAGTGAAGAATATGTTGGGCTTTCTTTCCACTCTTCAAACCCCTAATCTACTCCATGTCATGATGGGCATCTCCCACACTTCAGCTAGAAACAAGTTCCTACAATGTAGAAAGGAAAAAGAAGCTGCCGAATAAACAAGGCACAATCTTCACAAATGCAACACTCTCTCATGTCTCCTACACCATTTTCCTTAAGTGTTTGTACGTGTAAATACTGCATACAGTGCACAGTCCTCTCATAGGCCCCATCTCCCTTTCTCTCCCCTTCCTGAGCAATCTTTGTGTTTGTACCTTTGACTTGTAGCATCCATTTTATCCACTCACAGGCAGCAGGGAGAGCTCTGGAAAACTGACATACACTATGGAACTTATTTTTCTCTATAATGTCTTGTGCTTGTACTCTCCACTCTCCAGGCATGCACACAGGAGCCTCCTGTCTGGTAGTAGATACCTTCTGTTAGAGTATTCCTATTTTCTCTGTCTTTTAAAGTGTCCAAGATCACTCTGGCATGAAGAACCATGAACTTCCCTGCTACCAGAGAGATGTCTAGAGGCTTTTTATCACCCAGATGAAATGTCACCTCAAATCTGTCCTATGGATACCGCTGTCAAACTTTCCCTGTCCCATGGTGACCCCCTTACAAGTCTCTTTATTTGTCATGTATTGTTGAGTGACAGCTTTATCCTTGACACTCATAGTCTCCAGCACACACAGCAGCAGACACATTTCACAGAATCAGTAATCTGTAGTCTGATTGGATGTTTGATTCTTCATTGTAAACACCTCCTGGAACAGAAAAGTCTCTCCATGGCTGGTGAGATGACTCCATGAATACATTGTTTTGTGGTCATTTGTGATGAACTGAGTGCAATCCCCAGAACCCACATGGCTGAAGGAAAGCACAAACTCCCACTTAAGTTGTCTTCTTATCACCACACGTGAGCCATGGCATGTACACTCCAATAAATGTACTGTAAATAAAAAGAGTTGAAGCTTTGTCCATAACACTGTTGTCTGAGGAAGTGGGTGGGAAGGTCTAGTAGGCCCATCATGCTAAGGAAAGATCTTGTAGTAGAGTATAGTGAAGGCTGAGTGAAAGAAAGCTCTTGTTCATGTTGACAGCCTCTTGCTTGGATCATACATGCCAGAACTACCTACTGTGCTATCAGTGAAGGCTAAATGCTCAGAGCGTCTGTGTCAAGGAAATCCCATTCCTCTCAGTCAGTTACTCAGTCTCCTTCCCAGACTGACTTAAGAACACAGCACAGTCCTCATTCCTAGCCTTCCTCAGCAGTACATGTTGGCTTTTGAGAGTCAGGAATGGTCAGCAGACCTGACATCAACACATGTGGCTTCAGCTTCCTAGAATTCACACACTCTGTTGCAATTCTCACATAAGAAAACAAAGTAGGCCAAAAGTCTGTAATGAATTCTGCTTCAATTCAGACAGGTGCTAGTGGTACTGAACACAATTAACCATCTCAAATTTTGTAAGGGTTTAACCTTCCAAAGAGGTCTCAGCTTTGCCTTTGATTATTATTTATTTGTTAAACTTCCATTTCCTCAAATCAGCCTCCTGAGTGCCCTCTTCACCTCCTTGTTCCTGAGTGTGTAGATTAGAGGGTTGAGGAGAGGGGTGACAATGTTGTAGAAGAGTGTGAGGAATTTTCCCTGGTCCTGTGAAGAGCTGTTCCCCAGCTGCATGTACATGTAGATGATATTTCCATAGAAAATGGAGACCACGGTGAGGTGCGAGCCACAGGTGTTGAAAGCCTTGTGCTGCTCTGCAGCCGAGTGGATTCGCAACACTGCTCTCATAACCATAGGAGACCAAGATGAACACCAGGGGTGACAGCATGATGCCTATCGCCAGGACGAAGGCAATGCCTTCCACTGCAGCAGTGTTGACACAGTCCATCCTGATGAGAGCTGGCATCTCACAGAGGAAGTGGTCCACACTGCATTGCCCACAGCGGGGTAGGCTGAGGGTCACTGGAGACATAGCCAATGAGTTGGCCACCCTGCAGCTCCAGACCACTGAGACCAGGCCCACGCAGAGCCTGGGGCTCATAATGACCATGTAGTGCAAGGGCTTACAGACCGCCACAAAGTGGTCATAGGCCATGACAGCCAGCAGCAGGCACTCCACACCCCCCAGGCCCAGGATCAGGACCAGCTGCAGAGCACAGCCCACATAGCTGATGGTCTTGTCCTGCCTGCTGAGGTTATAGAGCAGCTGTAGGATGGAGCTGCTGGTGAAGCTGAGGTCCAGGAAGGACAGATGTGTGAGGAAGAAGTACATGGGGGTGTGCAGGTGCAGGTCCAGCCTGGACACCAAGATGATGTTGCTGTTGCCCAGCAGGGTCAGGAGGTAGGCAGGCAGGGTGACAGTGAAGAGAACCCTCTCTTGCTGGATCCAGTCAGAGAAGCCTATAAGGATGAAATGGCTGAAGGTGCTATCATGGCTGTACCCATCTCTACTCCACCTGAGGAAGATGGGAAAAATGAATAGAAAGATAAATAAATAAATAAATAAATAAATAAATACAAATAAATAAATAAATTCAGTATTCCTAATGATACTTAAAATTTCTGGTAAAAATGACCCATTTGTACACAGCTTAGGGGTGATTTAAGAAGTAGATACAATACTTCTCACTAGACTATCAGATATTCTGTCAAAACACAACAGAAAACTTGAAAATAAATAAAAATGTTGGCCAAAATTAGAAACATTTTTATGTGGAATAAAAGAAAAGACTAAGCCCACAAACAATATCCTTGGACTGTCTTTTGAAATAAGGGTTCTGCATATGTTTTTTGTACAAAGTCTAAGGCTGTTCAGTAATATACTGTATATTCAAGCAAGGTTGGCTTCAACTTCATGGAAAACTATCTGCTCCTGCCATATCTTTTGAATATGAAAACACATTTCCAAATTTGAGGAAATAAGTATACTTTTAACTCTTTGGGACAAGTCCTTGCTATTGTGATTGCTAAAGGTACTCCATTTCATGCCAGGCATCTGTCTTGGTGCCCACTAGCTATTTGTTTCTGACCCCAGTCCCTGGGAGATAAGGTCCCAGTAACCCTGACTCAGATCCCCACCCAGTAATGGAGAGCTGTGACTACTTAACTTCTTATCATATGGCTAACTGCTTTTTTTGGCTTCTGTAACTTGTTTATTAGGATACTCAAAGATCGTCTGGGGGTCACTTCACTTGGTAGAGCATGGCAGTTTTGCTTGCACAGACAGTGAAGATCTTGTGGTTTCCCCTTTAAAAATTCTTCCCTCACCTCATTTCTCTGGGCCATCTCAAAATCTGGCTCAAAGATTATTTATCATGCTGGCAGCTAATCAATAGATCTTTTATTAATTAGGTAATTAATTAATTAACATCTCAAACACTATCCCTCTCTTGGTCCCTCCATCACAGATTTCCCCTCTCCTTATATTCTGAAAGGGTGGGGTCCCCTGGGTAACACCCACTCTGACACATCAGGTCTCTGCTAGATTAGGCACATCCTCTCCCACTGAGGCCAGTCAAGGCAGCCATAAAAATTGAGCTGTATGTCTTCTACACATGTGCCAAGGGCCTCATTCCAGGCCATTTCTGTTCCTTGACTGGTGGCTTAGACTCTGAGAGCTCCCAGGGAACCAGGTTTGTTGACTCTGTTGGTTGTCCTGTGGGATTCCCATCTACTTCAGGGCCTTCAGTCCTCCCAACTCTTCGATAAGTGTCCCTGATCTCCATTAAAGTTTGGTTGTGGGTATCTGAATCTGTTTCAGTCTGCTGCTATGTAGATCCTCTCAGAGGACAGTTGTGCTAGACTCAATTCTGCAAGTATAACAGAATATCATAATATCATTAATAATGTCAGGGATTGGTGCTTGCCCATGGGATATGTTTCAAGTTGGGCCAGTTATTTAATATCAGAATAACATTTCATTATGCAAATGAACCACATCTTCTGTAACCAATCATTGGTTGAGGGTCATCTGTGTTGTTTCCAGTTTCTGGCGATTATGAACAAAGCTGCTATGAACATAGTGAAACACGTGTCCTTGTGGTATGATAGAGCATCTTTTGGGTATATGCCCAGGAGCAGTATAGCTCAGTCTTCAGATAGAGCTATTTCCGATTTTCTGAGAAAATGTCAGCTTGAATTCCAAATTGGTTGTACAAGTTTGTAATCCCACTAGTGACGGAGGAGTATTCACCTTTCTCCACATCGTCACCAGTATGTGCTGTTTTTGATCTTAGGCATTCTGGTTAGTGTAAGGTGGAATCTCAGGGCCATTTTGATTTGTGTTTCCCTGATGACTAAGGTCTTTGAACATTTCTTTAAGTGCTTCTTGGCCATTTGAGATTCTCCTGTTGAGAATTCTCTGTTTCGCTCTGGACCCTATTTTTTTAATTGCACTATTTGGGTTTTTGGAGACTAACTTCTTGATTTCTTTATATATTTTGAATATTAGCTCTCAAGTAGATGTAGGGTCAGTGGAGATCTTTTTGCAAACTGTAGGCCTCCATTTTGTCCTATTGACAGTGACTTTTGCCTTACAGAAGCTTTTCAGTTTTAAGAGCTTCCATTTATCAATTGTTGATCTTAGAACAGGAGTCATTGTTGTACAATTCAGGAATATTTTCTCCTATGACAATTTGTTCAAGGCTATTTCCCACTTTCTCTTCTTCTTCAGTGTGTCTGACTTTATGTTGAGGTTCTTGATCCATTTGGACTTGAGGTTTGTGCAGGGTGATTTTGATTTTTTGTGCAGGATGAATCAAGTTGCATTCTTCTACATTCTGGCTGCCAGTTAGACCAGCATCATTTACTGATGACGCTTTCTTTTTTCCACTGTATAGTTTGACTTCTTTGTCAAAAATCAAGTATCCACAGTGGAATATCCATAGTGTGGGTTTATTTCTGGGTCTTTGATTCCATCCCATTGATCAACCTCTCTGTCTCTGTACCGATTTCATGCAGTATATATCATGATTGCTTTGTAGTACAGCTTGAGGTCAGGGATGATGATTCCTCCAGAAGATCTTTTATTGTTGAGAATTATTTTGGCTATCCTGGGTTTTTGTTTTTTCCATATGAAGTTGAGAATTGATATTTCAAGCCCTGTAAAAAAATGTGTTGGAATTCTGATGAGGATTGGATGAATCTGTAGATTGCTTTTGGCATGATGGCCATTTTCACTATGTTAATTCTACTGATTCATGAGCCTGTGAGATCTTCCCATCTTCTGATAACTTCTTCAATTTCTTTCTACAGAAACTTAAAAGATCTTACAAATCATTTACTTCTTTGGTTAGAGTCACAGCAAGATATTTTATATTATTTGTATCTGTTGTGAAGGATGTTGTTTCCCTAATTTCTTCCTCTGCTCATTTCTCATTTGAATAAAGGGGAGCTACTGATATCTTTGAATTAATATTATATCCAGCCACCTTGCTGCAGTTGTTTATCAGCAGTAGGACTTTTCTGGTAGAATTTTGGGGATCACTAATGTATAAAATTATAGCATCTATGAATACTGATACCTTGACTACTTCTTCCTTTCCAATTTGTATCCCCTTGATATATTTTGTTGTCTTATTGCTCTAGGTAAAACTTCAAGTACTATATTAAAGAGAGAGAGAGAGAGAGAGAGAGAGAGAGAGAGAGAGAGAGAGAGAGAGAGAGAGAGGGGACACTCCCTTCTTTGAGGCAGAGACACTCCCTACTCCTGAGGATCATATTTTCTCAGGTATAGTGGAAACTTGCAAGCACCAGTCATCTTCCTGTCTCTGCCCAGCTAGGAGCTGGGGCACAAGTGCCAGCAAGATACTTGGCTTGGTAGATGGGTGCTGAGATGCCACTGCTGGTCCTCGTGAGTGCTGTAACTCTGCTGAGCCACCTCACCAGTCCATGATTATGTTACTGACTATTTTCTTCTGTAGCATTACCAAACCCCTTCTAGAATCCATAGGGCTTTTCACATGGTGGGTTGGGGGACTCCTCAGTATACACTGGACTTTGTTTTCTGTTTCTTAAGGTAAGATCCACAACTATCTATCTGTCTTTTTCACATTCTAGACATAACTTCAGCATAGATATCCTACCGAAACCCTTGGTTAGCACTCACTGAATCCGAAGATTCCTGCCACGGGCACTGTTGTAAAGTGTTGTGTAGTGCATGTTCTAGGAACCTAGGAGCCAACTGCCTATGAGGCAAGCTGAGCCCACATCAGCTTCCTCTGGATCCCAACTCTAGTCATCACTCTGTCCAGGCCCTGCTTCTTTCTCATTTTCCACCTGATCATGGGTCACGGATGTCACATCAGTGTGCAAGGACATTCATTCCATTCCATCTTACTGAAATTCCAATCAATGAAGTAACTTTTTTGCAGCAGGGAGAGGTTAAGTGGGAACTTAGAAACAGACCAATTCATTCTCCATGGGATCCAATGAGTATCAGGACACTTGAGTATATCTGGGACTCTGGGAAGTTGGTGTTCACAGTTATCAAGATGGTTTTCATGAATAGATGCTATAACACTAGAACATATCAAAGCCTGGGTTAATCAACTCCAAAAATATCATAAGGTTGTGTTGGATTATCTACTCCTTTAAGTTCATTGCTTATGAGCTATTGTGTGTATCTCACATGAACATTAAAACTTGAGTTTTCAAAATTCCAAATGTGACTGTTATGAATTCGAACAAAAAGTTTGACCATTAATTCTGAACTCTATTTTAAATGCTTTTCTAATATGAAATGCAGGCACGACCTCTAATGAAACACATGTTCTATACACAGTGTGTTTAATTGTGGATGAGAGACTAGTTTTCCCAGAAGGACGGAGCCAGAACCCTTGTGAGTCCCAACCTTCATCAGGTAGCCAGATCCTTGGAGACATTCAAAGCATTTGCCAGGATGAGAGAAATGACAGTGATTTTATTTCAACTGGACTTTCTTTCCACTCAAGTTTTTAGTGTTGACTGAAGGTCTATTTATATAAGGCAAAAGCAACGACTTCCAAATTCATAGAGTAGGCATAGTTCCTAAAATACAGTTGAGATTGGAGGCCATGGGCTTGTAGCCTTTCTACCTCAGAAGACTTTGCTTGGGTGACTTTATCCCTCATAGACCATCACTGTCTTTTCCTATGTTTGCTTGGTAAAAAGTAATCATAAATATTATAATTTCATATAAAAGGTCATTGAGGAAGGCATAAGTGTGCTACCTAGTAATCATGTCTCAGTGGGAGTGAACTGTCAGGAAATTAGCCTTTACAAGTCTGTTTCCCTCTGAACTTCCTAGAGAGAAGATTTATCTGCAACCAGGAGGCTGTATAGACCACAGTCATTATTGAATGGGTTATTCTAGAATACAACACAAAACCCATATCTCTAGAAATCTGGAGGAAAGGGCCCGTTATTCTCTGCCACGTTCAAGGTTCAGGAGGGTGGGGACCAGAAGGGTGGTTCCCAGCTCATTCCTTCAGCTGTCAAGGAGCCCTGCAGCCAGTGAAGTACTGAAGTGAAGCAGAACTGAGTGAGAATTGTTGAGAAGACACACCTCGTCCTCCGCTGTGGTTCAGGTACGTCTAACAGTCATCACCCTGTACAGCACACTGCATGCTTTTCTTGTTGGCTCATGTTCTGATTTAGGTTCATTCCAGGCTAGAAGTATTTCTAGGTGTTGCTTTAAAATCATGTGCATTGTGAAAGCATGTGTATCCAGGTTACCCAGACTCTGAAGAGTGTAGCCCTCTCACAGTTTCAAGGATGAGAGCTGGGGCTCCGTGTTCCTGCACAGGAGAACAGGTATGGTAGTCTAGCAAATTTCCTTGCATTAGCAGGATCTGGCAGAGTCACAGGGTTCCTTCTTGAGGTATGGAAACACATCTCTTTTTGTCTTGACCTCAATTTTTAAAACTAAATTTATCCTATAGTTATATTCCACCATATTCCTGATATGCAGCAGATTCTATTGCATTTCTAAAACATTTTTATAATAGAAAGATTTAATACACTGCATACAATAAATATTTATACAATACATGGTACATTAAATTCTACTGTTGACTGGAATTTTTTTTAACTTTTCCTGTGAGAAAATTGCTTTTTCTTTGTCCCTAATTGCACCATTTGTCCAGGTCCTTGGTGCCTTGATGAATTACTGTCCATGGTTAAATCATTCCATAGTAGAATCTGTGTTCAAATTCATACTAAACAAGCAAGCCAGTGACACAGACCTGTGCACCTGGTGAGGCTGTGAGAAAAGGCAGCGCTGTAGTGGAGACATCTCCAAGCTGCTGCTCAGTTGTTGATCGTAGACTCCTTGCTGAATCTGTGATAGTCAGGAAAATGCAGAATCACCTCCTCTCTCTTTCTAGTGTTTGATGCTGACTGACAATTCAGATAGATGGAGTTATGTGTGCCTGAAATCATGCTTCTGGCCTTAGCTGTGACCTCACAGGCAGGTAGATCTGGATCACCGCCCTATAGCTGTAGTGCAGGACATTGCATTGTACTTAGCATGATGTTTATTGTGGTGTGAGAAGATGCTTTTCAGTGTTTTTTAAGTTCATTTTGATTGTAATTTAATACTCATTGAGATAGATTATGTTGATTTCTTGCATGGTAAACTTCAAGTTGTTTATTTTATGTTGAGTTCAAGTAATCAATGCAGGACTAGTGGTTTAGTTCATTGGAACAGTGTTCACCTATGCTGAAGTAAGCCTTCGTTTGATCCAGTATTTCACAATGTGGGTGCGATGGTGCACCCTTGTAATCCTAGCACATGGGAGGCAGAGGGAGGAGGATAACAAGACCATGATTCTATGCGTGGCTACATGGTATCCAAAACCAACATGAGCCACACAAAATTGTGTCAAAAAATTTAAATGAGTATTTTTTTCAGACCTTCATCTGCTACAAGAAGTGACTGTGACATGAATTCCTTAGAAAGAGCTCTGGGTGTTTGTATTTATGAAGACCTTGATCAGGAAGAGCTTGCAGACCTCAAACATGAGAAATGACCAGGAGGAATGAAGGAGATAGAGAAGGAGATCCCACAATTATGTGCATGCATTCTACATGCACCCTCTGAAAGAGCAACCTCTTACATTAGAATATGTAACTATTACCTATTTGGCAAAAGTAAGAATAAATAAAAATAACTAAAAGAACTATTTTTCAACAGATGAAAGTCTAAAACAAGGATAGAAAAGAGTGCCCTACAGTGAGTCCAGTAATGGATCATCAAAGTCATGCCCTTTCCAGATTGGATCTGCTTTGATGGTTCAGTCTAAGCCATGGAGACAGGAAACCACAGCTGTGGGACAGATTTCACCCTCGTTGGTCTTTTCCAGTATGGACACATGGACACCTTCCTCTTCACAGTCATCACCATCCTCTTGGCAGTGGCTCTCACAGGCAACATCACACTGGTCCATCTCATCAGGCTGGACCGAGCACTCCACACTCCCATGTACTTCCTCCTCAGCCAGCTCTCCATCATTGACATGATGTACATCTCCACCACTGTGCCCAAGATGGCAGCTAACTTCCTCTCAGACACCAAGGCCATTTCCTTTCTAGGATGTGAGATTCAAGTTTTTATGTTCTTGAGCCTTGCTGGATGTGAAGCCCTCCTGCTGGGCTTCATGTCCTATGACAGGTATGTAGCCATCTGCCGGCCCTTGCACTACCCTGTGCTCATGAGCAGGAGCATCTGCTGCTCCATGGTTGCCAGTGCCTGGAGCAGCAGCTCCATCAATGCTTTAGTGCACACAGTGTATGTATTTCAACTTCCGTTCTGTGGATCTAGGATGGTTAACCACTTTTTCTGTGAGGTTCCATCTCTCCTGCCACTGGTGTGTGAAGACACCTCCCAGTATGAGCATATGATTGTCATGAGTGTCCTTGTCCTTGTGCTGCTACCCTTCCTGGCCATTCTGGCTTCCTATGCTCGGGTGTTGGTTGTTGTATTCCAGATGGGTTCAGGGCAGGGACAGAGTAGAGCTGTTTCCACCTGCTCCTCCCACCTGACAGTGGCCAGCCTGTTCTATATCACCGGTCTCTGCACCTACACCCAACCACACTCTTTGCATTCTCCTGGAAGGGACAAAGTGGTGGCTGTTCTCTACTCAATTGTGACCCCTGTTCTGAACCCGTTCATCTACAGCCTGAGGAACAAGGAAGTCATGGGGGCCCTGAGGAGACAAATGGGATGATGGATAGTGACTCAGGACTTTGGGTAGCTCTGTGGACTGATATAAAGGCTATTATTGGACACTCTCTGGGACGATTTCAGGATTGAAATTCTGGTGGAAGCTCACCAGTTCTTCTAACTGACTGAAGAAGAGCATGAACCTTTACCCACACAGTGTCTCACTGAGTTCACGGTTTGATATGAATGTTGGCTTCTGGGGAGATGGAAGCGTTTTGTCTCTCTTTGTCATCTCTGGTAGCCCATCAGCCCGGGTTGGTTTTCCATGGAACTTTCTTATCTTCTGCCCTGATTCAAGGCACCATGGCTTCTCAGACTTTAGTAGTCAGTACAGTTGCCTGGTCTACACTCTCCTACCTCTAGCTCTGGAAGCTCTTTCTGTATTTTATGTGTACAGCTGTACCTTTTCAGATATTTTACATAAAACTGGAATATTTCATTGGTTTTCCTTTGCAGGCACAACAATTACATATGAATATCTGTCTGTTTTTATAACATGACATAATTAAAGGACAATTCTGAAAGAAATAGGGAGGGAACTTGCTTTGATGCTTGTGTGACTGTCACCATGTGACTAAGATTTCCAAGCTCTCCTAAGCTGTTTAATGATGTCCTGCTGACTCCCTTTATTAACGCCGTTTCCCAAACTTCACTGTGACTTTGTAAGGAACATCATTAACTAATCTGTCTGACAGGATGCGTCTGTCTCTCTCCAAGAACACCTTTTATGTCGGTCTCCCATGTTTATGTTTATGCTGATCACACATACTAACTTAGGATAAATACATTAGAGAAACAGACTCAGAGTAGTTCTGCTTTAGAAATCCATAAAAAAATGTCTGTATTTGTCCATAGCTAATATACAATAAATTTTGAGAGCAATAATATTATTTCAAGAAACTTTCTGAATATATTTTAAGAACAAGATTATATGTGTGTGTGTGCGTGTGTACGTATGTATGTATGTATGTATGTATGTATGTATGTATGTATATAGTATTTCTATGTAGTCCCAGCTATCCTGAACCTCTCTATGTGGACCAGAATGGCCTAAAACTCAAGGAGACTCTTCTCCCTCTTCCCTCAAGTGTTGAGATTAAAGTTGTGTTCCAGCATGCACAAATTTTATAAAACAGTCACTGGCTTTTGTTTTTGTTGTAAGTTGAAGTCACAGATGCTTTTGAGCCACCATGTGGATGGTGGAAATCAAACACAGGTCCTCTGGAGGAGGATTCAGTGCTCTTAACTGTTGAGCCAGCTTTCTAGAGCTCCTGCATGCTCAAAATATTGAACTCACTGTCATGTAGTCCAAGAAAAGATAAATGAAAAGTTCTATGCACCTAAGTACTGGAGTAAGTAACACAATGAGTAATTCCCAGTATTAGCAGCATTGCTGCTCTTCCAGAAGACTTGAGTTCAAATCCTAGCACTCTTGTAAGGTAGCTCACAACTGTTTATAGCTCCAACTCCAGGGTATCTGAGGCCTCTGGCATCCAGGAGCACTTACGTGCATATATCCATGTCATACTCACACTTATACATAATAATATATGATGTGAAGTATTTTAGAGATTCCGTGTTGCTTCTTTGTATTTGGTACCAATAATTAGAGTGATAATTTTAAAGACAATAGAAATACCTGTTCTGGTAGTAATAAAAAGGAATTGCACCTGTTGTCTATCTGTGGGTCCAATTCCTCTAACTAGGTTGCCTTGTCTTGTCTCAGTGGGAGAGGATACCCCTAGCCCTGCACAGAGTTTATGCATCAGGGTGGGCAGATACCCAGGGTGCCCCACCCTCTCATAGGAGAAAAGGTAGGGAATGCAGGAGGGTTTTGTGAGGGAGAGCCATGAGGCAGGAGTGGTCTGGATGTAAAATGAATAAATAAATGGGAAAAAAGAATGTATTTCTCAAGTTGTATTTGTACATGTGTGTACATAACTTATTATATACCTATATTATATATACTATATATGAATACATTCATGTCTGTAACAGTAATAATGAAAGAAGGATATCAAATTGAACATGGGAAATGTGGATGCAGTTTTGGGGAGTAGAGGGAAGAGGGAAAGGCATATTACTGTATTTCACTTAAAAATGCAGTAAAATTTTACAGTGAAAGGGAACATAGCCAGAGATATCCAACAGAGAAGAAAACCCATGCTCTCAAAAGGCATGGGTTATTTAATAGTAATCTAAGTGTCAGACACAGGATACCTCCCCAAAATGTCGTGGTTAAAAAGTATCTTGATGGCAAATCCCTACCCATCAAAGGTTCCAACATGTAAAGATGCAAGTTTACATGAAACAAGAAAGCCTGAACTGAGTCCTTGCTCCTTCACAGCAACTACCTAGGAGATGCTTCCCCAGGGTCAGAACTGATGCAGCTGTGGTCAGGTGGGAGACATGGGGGCAGGCTCCATGCCAAGCTGGCAGCACAACTTGTCAGAATTGTCCACATGGAGCTATATGTGAAGGGATGAAATATGAAGGACTAGGGGTGGGGCATGGATTGCAGGGTCCAAGTCCCTGCATGCAGCTGTGAAGGTGAAGCCTAGATTGCAACAGAGACTCCAGGATGTTGGAGATGAAGAACTGTGGGACATCTGCCAAGGATAACTTGCACATGGTGAGGAGCAGGCCAAGGCAGAGGCTATGTGTGCTACAGACAGCCACACTGGAGCAGTGGGGCTACCTAAACCTTTGCAACAGAAAGGATTTCAAATCTTAGATGCCAGACACGGAATTGCATGGTTTGTTGTTTTCTCTGCTGGGTTTTGATCTCGCTGTGGTCCGATCTTTCCTTACTATGTCCTCATTCTTCTCCTTTAGATGGGGAATTTATTTCATAAACCTTTATATATTGGAGATTTTAAAACATTAATTTATTCACTTTACATTCCAATGAAAACCCCCTACCCATTCCTTCTCCCCTTCTCTTCTGAGAAAGGGGAGTATACCCTGGGTACCATCCCACTCTGACTCAAGTCACTGACAGACTGGTCACATCCCCTCCCACTGAGTTCAGACAAGACAGCCCAGTTAGGGGAATATGATCCACAGGCAGGCCACAGAGTCAGGCACAGCCCCCTCTCCACTTGTTAGGGAACACACATGAAGACCCAGGTATACGTGTGCTACATATGTGTGGGAGGCCTAGTTCCAGCCCATGAATGCTCTATAGTTGGTTTTCAGGCTCTGGGAGTCCTCAAGTGCACAGGTTAATTCATATTGTTGTCATTACTGTGGAGTTCTTATGTCTTCTGGGTTCTTCCATTTTTCCCCCAACTCTTCACAAGGCTCCCCAATTTGTTTTATGGTGGCTATGGGTCTCAGGAAGCTGTTGCAGTATGCTGCTGGGTGGAGCCTTTCAGAGGATTGGTTGTTATGCTAGCCTCCTATCTTCAACATAACAAAGTATGATTTATAGTGATAGAGATTGGTTCTTATTCAGGTGATGGGTTTCAAGTTGGGCCAGTTATTCGGGGACCATTTCCTCAGACTCCACTTCATCTTTGTCTCTGTACTTCCTGTAGGCCAGATAAATTTTGGATTGAAGGTTTTGTGGGTGGGATGGTGTCCTCAACATCCTGCCACAGGGACTCCTGTCTGGCTACAGGAGGTGGCCTCCTCAGATTCTGTGTCTGTATTGGATAATGTAGACATGTTAAGGAGGAGGAATGTGGAATCATGAACATACAAGAGACACAAAGACACACACAGACACACACACACACACGCACACAAATAAGTAAAGTATATCTCCCCCAAATAAGCTATTGTGACAATAAGCAAGATCACTACAGTAATATGAAATCACTTGGAAAAAAATACTGTTCCTGAACGAAAGACAGACAGAATAAATAGCTTGTCTCTTAGTTGCAAACACCCAAAAAATAAATTTTCTGTAACTCTCGATCACAGTGTATTTTAAGATCACATAAATATACCAAGATAGACCCCATATTGAGAATCCCATGTATGTTATTTCTTCTCTTGCTGCTGTGATAAAATATCCTGACGAAGCAGCCTAAGGGAGGAAGGGTGACTTTTGGCTCACAGCTCCAGAAGGATATAGACCATCAAGGTGGAAATGACGTGGCAGCAGAAAGAAAAACATGACAATATGTCCCGAAGGCTGTACTCAGGAAGCAAAGGAGAGAACTGGAACTGTGGCTAAGCTACACAACCTCAAAGCTCATTCCTGTATTAATAATTCTTAAGGGGTTTTCTATACCCTTTTTGCTCACAAGTAATTGTTGGTTTTTCTATGTTCTGATCCAGCTTGTTTTAGCTCCTGGTATTTTCAATAAAAGCCTGTAAGTCTAAGTTTATCATGTTCTGAGCTATTTTAACCTGACTAGGCTGCTACTACCCAGACAAATGCCCCTTACCTGCATTGGTCATGCCCTGGCTCACTCAGGCCCATGTGTGTCCTCATGGCTGCTCTCTCATCATTTCCTCATGGCAAGCCCTCTTGTTCTCTCCAGGTGGTCTGTTCACATCTCTTCTCCTCATGGTACTTATCTACTCTGCCTCTGTCTTTGATACCCCCCAACCTGGGATTGGAAGTCCTGCCATATTCTCTTCTGAACAGCTAATTGGATGATAAGATGTTTATTAACCAATTAGTCATGGTCGATTTTTTTTAGATAACTTAGTTCCTGGAGATGGCTAAGCATGTCAATTTCTGGACTGCAATTAGATATCTGGGCATAGAAATCAGAATCTGAATACACAGTGTACAAGAACATCCCCCAACATACTCCCAGTGACCCTCTTGTTCCAGTGAGGCTCTTCCTCATGAAGATTCTACAGTCTTTTGCAACAGTCCCACTAGCTGGGGACCAGGTACTTAAACATATGAGTCTTTGGGAGAACATTCTTCATTCAGACCTCCACATTTCAACCTGGTTCTCATAGATCATATCTGGATGTAAAGTGTATTTTGTTCAGCTTGAAAATCCGCATAGTCTTCAACAGTCCCCAAACTGTTGAAAAGACTAAAGTCTAGACTCTCATGAAACCCAACGCAATTTATGAATTATGGTTCCCTATTAAAAAAACTAAAAAGCCAAATTATTATCTACATTATATTACAGAGTACTCTAACCCTTGTGTGTTACAACTTGTGGTCCACACTTCTACCTGCAAACCAAGATCTATACTCCATTCTCTGGACCACAGCTCTGTCTGCATCCCAGGAGGCCTGCTACTACTCAGGACAACCACATGAGATCCCCACAACCCAATCTCCTGCACATTGTGTTCCCCAGCAATCCCAGAAACCATGAGGTCTGCCCTTATGCTCTGTGCTCCTACCAGTCCACACTTCTACCTGCAAGCCTGGAGGCCTGCAGCCATCAGGGACTACCAGCTGCGCCTGCATCCCTCAAAGCCTGCTGCCATCAAGGACAACCAGAGCCCTGAAGCCATCAGGGAGTACCAGCTCTGCCTGCAACCATGGAAGCCTGAGGCCACAAGGGACAACCAGCTCTACCTGTAATTACAGGGCCTGCTGTCATCAGGAATGACCAGCTCTAACTGTAGTTCCAGAGCCCTGCTGCCTACAGGGGCTACCAGGCCTGCTAACACCAGGGACAACCAGACAGCAATCAACAAAAACCAGGGCATTATGGCCCCACCAGCTTCTAACTATCCTACTACAGCAAGCCCTGGATATCCTAATATACATGAGTCACAAGAAAATGACTGTAAGTCTATTGTTATGAAGATGATAGAGGCCTTAAAAGAGGAAACAAATAAATCTCATAAAGAAATACAGTAAAATACAATCAAATAGGAAGAGGTCCTTAATGAGGAAACAAATAAATATAAAGAAATACAGGAAAATGCAATTATACTGGTGAAGGAAATGACCAAACCTGCTCAAGGCTTGAAAATTGAATTAGAAGTAATAATGAAAACAAAAACTGAAGTAATCCTGGAGATGAAAAATTTGGGAAAGGGAACAAGAAATACAGATGCATGCATCACCAATAGACTAAAAGAGATAGAAGAGAGAATCTCAGGTGTAGATGATATGATAGAAGAAATCAATATTTCTGTCAAAAATGCAAAATGTAAAATTTTCTAACAGAAAATTTCCAGGAGATTTGGGGCACTATGAAAAAAACAAAACCTAAGAATAATAGGCATAGAAGAAGGAGAAGATTCCCAGCTCAAAAGCCCAGACAGTATCTTCAAGAAAATCATAGAAGGTAATTTCCATAACCTAAAGAAAGAGACAGGTATAAACATACAAAAAGTTTACAGAATACCAAATAGATTGGACTGCACAAGAAAATCTTCTCACTACATATTAATCAAAACACTAAATGTTCAGAACTAAGAAAGACTATTAAAAATTGCAGGGGACCAAGGCAAAGTAACATATAAAGACAGGCCTATCAGAATTACACTTGGTTTCTCTGCAGAAACTCTAAAGCCCAGAAGGTCCTGGGAAGATGTCTTACAGACCCTAAGAGACCACAGATGTCAGCCCAGATTACTATATCTAACAAAACTTTCAATCACCATAGATGGAGAAAATAAGATATCTCATGACAAAACCAATTTTAAACAATATCTTTCCACTAATCCAGGCCTATAGAAGATACTAGAGAAAAACTCCAACACAAGAAGGTTAACTACGAGAAACATTAGCTCAAACTAAAGGTCTTGGGAAATGGGTTTCTAAGCAAAAGAACCCAAGAAATAAGCTGGAGTAGTCATTGTAATATCTAATAAAATAGACTTTCAACCAAAAGTAACCAAAGAGATGGGGGAAGACACTACATACTCATTATAGGAAAACCACCAAGATGATGTCTCAATTTTCAACATCTGTGCCCCAAATGCAAGGACATTCACATTCATAAATGAAACATTACTAAATCTTAAATGATACATCAATCCCCACACATTAATAGTGGGAGATTTCAACACCTCCCTCTCACCAATGCACATGTCATTGAGACAGAAACTAAACAGAAATAGTGAAACTACCTGATGTTATGAATCAAATGGAACTAATAGATATCTACAGAACATTTCAACTAAACACAAAAGAATATACTTTCTTCTCAGCATCTCATAGAACCTTCTCCAACACTGGCCATATAGTCATTCACAAGGCAAGCCTCAACAAACACAACAAGATAGCGATAATCTCTTCCATCTTATCAGATCACCATGGAGTAAGGCTGGACTTCAACAACAACAGAAACAAGAGAAAGCAGGCATATTCGTGGAAACTGTACAATTTTCTATTCAATGGATACTGGGTAAAAGTAGAAATAAAGAAACAAATAAAAGATTTTCTAAAATTCAATGAAAATGTAGGAACAACATGCCCAAACTTATAAGACACAGTAAAAGCAGTGCTAAGTGAAAAGTTCATAGGACTAAGTGCCTTCATAAGGAAATTGGATAGATCTCATACAAGCTACTAAGCAGCACCCCTAAAACTCTAGAACAAAAAATGCAAACACACCCAAGAGGAGTAGATGGCAGGAAATAATCAAACTCAGGGCTGAAATCAATCCATAAGAACCAAAAAGAACAACACAAAAATCAATGAATGGAAGAGATGATTCTTTGAGAAAATCAAACTAACTAAAAAGCAGAGAAATAATACTCACATTAACAGCATCAGAAATGAAAATAGAGACATAACAACACACACTAAGGAAATTCAAATGATCATTAGGTTTTACTTCAAATGCCTGTTTTCAACAAAATTGGAAAATCTAAGTGAAATGATGATTTTCAGGATAGATTTAACTTACCAAAGTTAAATGAAGACCAGGAAAACTACCTAAATAGCCCTATAACCCTTATAGGAAATAGAAGCAGTCATTAAAATTCTCCAGCAACAATAAAAAAGTCCACATCCAGATGGCTTTGGCATAGAATACTACCAGACTTTCAAAGAAGAGCTAATACCAATACTTCACAAAATAGTTCACAAAATAGAAACAGAAGAAACTTTACCAAAATCATTCTGAGGCCACAGTCACCCTGATACCCAAAACTCATTCTGAGGCCACAGTCACCCTGACACCTAAACTACACATAGACTCAACAAATAAAGAGAATTTCAGACAAATTTCTCTTATGAACATGGATGCAAAAAATACTCAATAAAACACTCACAAACCAAATACAAGAAAACATGAAAAGTTTCATCCATCACAATCAAGTAGACTTCATCCTAGGGATGCAGGGGTGGTTCAGTATTTCAAATTCCATCAACTAAATTCACCATATAAACTAAGTGAAAAAGAGAAAACCCACATGATCATCTCACTATATGCTGAAAAAATCTTTGACAAAATCAACACCCTTTTATGTTATAAGACTTGGAGAGATAAGGGATTCAAGTACATACATAAACACAATGAAAGCAATATGCAGCAAGCCAATAGCCAACATTGAATTAAATGCAGAGAATTTTAAAGCAATTCCTTTAATATCAGGGACAAGACAAGGCTGTTCACTGTCTCCCTATCTATTCAATATGATACTTAAAATTCTAGACATAGCAGTAAGATAACTAACAGGAGAAAGGGGATACAAATTGGAAAGGAAGAAGGCAAAGTATCACTATTCACAGATGATATGATAGTATACTTTAGTAACCCCAAAAATTCTACTGAGAACTCCTGCAGTTGATAAACAACTTCAGGAAAGTTGCTGGATACAAAATTAACTAAAAAGACAACAAAGAGTCTGAGAAAGGTGTCAGGCAACCAATATCCCTCACAATATCCACAAACTATACAAAATTTTTAAGTCTAACTCTATCCTAAGCAATTGAAAGAGTTGTATGACAAGAACTTCAGTTCTCTGAAGAAAGAAATTGTCGAAGATATAAGAAGGTGAAAAGATCTCCTATGCTCATGTATTAGTATGGTTAACAGTAAAAATGTCCATCTTACCAAAAGCAATCTACCAATTCAATGCAATTCCCATCAATATTCCAACACAATTCCTTACAGACTTTGAAAGAACAATTCTCAACTTTATGTGGAAAAATTAAAAAAAAACCCAGGATAGCTAAAACAAGCCAAACAATAAAAGACCATACGGAGATATTGCTATCCCCAATTCCAAGCCTGTACTACCCAGCAATAGTAATGAATACCTGCATTGTACTGGTATACAAACAATGGATTCAAATAGAAGATTCAGAAATATACCCACACACCTAAGAACAAAATGAGCCAAAACCCATACAATGGAAAAAGGAAGCATCTTCAACAAATGGTGCTGATCTAACTGGATTTCTGTTTGTAGAAGAATGCAAATAGATATATATTTATCACCCTGGGCAAAACTCACATCCCAAGTGGATCAAAGACCTCGGAGTAAAAACAGATACACTAAATCTAATAGAACAGAAAGTGTGGAATATCCTTGAACTCACTATTACAAGAGAAAAATTACTGAACAGGACATCCATAGCTCAAGCTCTGAGATCAACAAAGAACAAATGGGATCTCATGAAACTGGAGATTTCTGTAAGACAAAGGACACCATCAATAGGACAAAATGTCAGCCTATAGAATGGGGAAAGATATTCACTATCCCTACATCCAACCAAGGACTAAGATCCAAAATACATAAATAACTCAAGGATTTAGATACCAACAAACCAAATAACCCTATTAAAAATGGGGTACAGAAAATTCTTAACAGAGGAGTCTCTAGAGAATAAGAAACAATTAATGGCTCAGATCATGCAGATGAGGATGTGGAGCAAGAGAAACACTACTTCATTGCTGGAGATCAAACTTCTGCAACCAAAAAGGAAATCAAGGTGGCAGTTTCTCAAAAAATTAAAAATAGTTCAACCTCATGACCCAGGTATAATATTCCTGTATATATACCCAAAAGATGCTCTGAAATACCACAAAGACACCTTCTCCACTATTTTTATAGCAGTTTTATTGGTAGTAACCAGAAACTAGAAACAACCTCGATGTTCCTCAATTGAGGAATGGATAAAGAAAATGTGGTTAATTTACAGAACGGAATACTACTTAGCTATTACGAATGAGAACATCATGAAATTTTCAGGCAAATGGATGGAACTAGAAAACATCAGGCTGAGTGATGTAACTCAGACCCAAAAGAACATGCATGGTGTGTACTTACTTACAAGTGGATATTAGCATAAAGTACAGGATAACCCTGCTACAATCCACAGACCAAAAGAAGCTAAATAATATGGAGGGCCCAAGGGAGGATGCTAGAATCTTACACAAAAGGGGAAATAAAACAGTCATTGGAGGTGGGTCCAAGGAGGGAACTTGGTGAGAAAGGAGAAGGGGATAGGAATGGGAAAGGATCAGGTGTGGGGAAAGAGGGCCAGGAGAGTGAGTGGATATTGTCAGCTGGAGAAGGCAGGAACATGTCTAGGACTTGCCAGAGATCTGGGATGGAAGAGGTTCTAGGGAATATGTGAGGTTGACTTTAGCTGAGACCCCTAGCATTGTGGTCTATGGAGCCTGAAGTGGCACCTCCTGTAGCCAGGCGGAACTCCCAGTGGAGGGATGTTCAGGATACAATCTCACCCACAAAACCTTCTATTCAAAATTTGTCCTGCTTTCAGGAGTTGCAGGGACAAAGGTGGAGTAGGGACTGAGGGAATGGTCTACCAATAATTGGTCCAGTTTGAGACCCATCCCATGAATAAGAACCAACCTGTGAGAATATTAATCATATTCTGTATGGTTGCAGACAGGAGCCTAGCATAACAAAACTCTGAGAGGCTCCACCAAGCAGCTTACTGAAACAGATGAAGAGGTCTGCGGGTCCCTGTGGCTGGAACACAGAGAAGGGCCCCAAAAGACACGTGGAGTCCATGGGTTTAATAGATTTATTTTCATGGCAGTTGTAGATGGATCTTGCAGTACCTGCCCTGAAAGTCAGGGCAGACCTGAGTTAAATAGGGAGGGAGAAGGGGGAAGGGTCTGGGGAAGAATGCTTAATTGGCTCCACCCTTTGGTGTTCAGGTATCTCATTAGTATGTAAATCTCTCTAACACCTGAGGCCTGTAGTCATGCCCTCTACTTGTGCTCTTTGGGAAGGGCTGCATTGCCCTACATGACTGAATAGTGCAGGTCAATGGAGTTCCATGCCAAGTGCTAGGAGCCTGGATTCTGGGAGCTGGGAGCGAGGTGGAATAAATGTTCATCCCTTGCAGGGTCTCTGGGCTACTTCCAGCCAGTGCTTCTACCAAAAACCAAGACCCCTTTTCACCTACAGAAGTCCACAGTCAAATATTAAAGGAAGCTCAGGACATCTTGTGGAAGAGTTGGGGAAAAGATGGAGGGACCAGGAGAGCACAGGAACTACACAACAAGACCATCAGAGTCAGCTAACTAGGACACTTAGGGACTCCCAGAGCTTGAATCACCAACCAAATAGCATTTACAGCTGGTCCTAGCCCCCCTTAACATATGTAGCACGTGTGCAGCTTGGTCTTCATGTGTCTCCCCTAACAAGTGGAGAGGGGGCTGTACCTAACTGTTGCCCGTTTGTGGGTCATGTTCCTCTAACTGGGCTGACTTGTCTGACCTCAGTGGGAAAGGATGTGCCCAGTCTGTCAGTGTCTTGATGTGTCAGGGTACGTTGATACCCAGGGGGTACTCCCCTTTCTCAGAGAAGAAGGGGAGAAGGAAAGGGGAGGAAAACTTTGTGAGGAGGGGAATGGAGGAGGGGGACTTTGATTGGGATGTAGAGTGAGTAAACAAACAATTTTTTAAAATCTTCAATATATAAAGGTATGTAATACACACACACACACACACACACACACACACCATCTAAAGGACAGAACTGAAGGTATAGTAAGGAAAGACACAGCAAGACCAAAACCCTGCAGATAAAATGCCAAACCCTGTATTTTCTGGCATCTAGTATTCTAAATCCTCTGTTTCAAAGGCTTAGGTGGCCCCACTGCTCCGGTGTGGCTGCCTGTAGCACACATAGCCTCTGCCTTCCCTGCCCCTCACCATGTGCAGGTTATCCTTGGCAGATGTCCTACAGTCTGCATCTCTAACATCCTGGGGTCTCCATTGCAGGCTAAGATTCACTTTACAGGTGCTTGCAGGGACTTGGACCCCACTACACATTGCCGGGCCTCAGCTGCAATCCATGCCCCACCCCCAGTCCTTCATATTTCATCCCTTCACATACAGCTCCATGTGTGTAATTCAGCCAAGTTGTGCTGTCAGCTTGGCATGGAGTCTGCCCACATTATCTCCCACCTGACCACAGCTGCACCAGTTCTGACCCCAGGAAAGCATCTCCTAGGTAGTTCCTGTCAAGGAGCAAGGACTCAGTTCAGCCTTGCTTGTTTCATGTAACTTGTATCTTTACACATTGGAGTCTTTGATGGGTAGAGATTTGTTATCAAGATACTTTCTCCATTGTCACTGTGCCAAGCACCAAGTTTAATGTCACTAAACTCTTCAACAACTACAGCTGATTCCCTGAGTGTACTCTGTCTAAACTTTAAGTTTACTTCCATACCTATTTTCTGCCAAGCCAATTGGTTAATTATCCTTACATCTGACATCACTCAAGTTCACAAAACATGGGCATAATGAAGCCAGACTCTTGTCCAAAATACCATGTGAATGGCTGGGTTCTATCTAATCCCTGGTAGAATTTTTTTCCCACAGAAATATCATAAGCTAGGTGTCTACTGCCCACATTTCTCTCAACTTACTTATCTCTAAGCTTCCAATACATGGTGCACTAAGTTCTGCATCCAACACACTGGGGCTTTTCTATCCTAAAGATCTAAATTATCTGTTCTAGACAGAACTTCCAGAGTCCCAAGAACCACATTCATTTCACAACTGCAGGGTCACATTTTTCTCAACAATGGCTCAGCCACTTGGACCCAATTTCTGTACTAATTTCTTTTCCTGGTGCTGTAATAAACTTCTCCAATGAAAGCAACTTGAGAAAATTTCTTTTTTTGTAGTCCCAGAGGAATTCCACCACAAACATGGCAAGGACATGAGAGGAGGCAAGGATGGCATGGTGGTTTGGACAGGAGCCTGGCTGATCGCATTGCATCTGCACTCAGGAAGCAGAGCATAGGACAGGAAGTAGGGATACAGAACACAAAGTCAAGACCCACCCTAGTGACCAACTTTACTGAGGCTCAGAATCATAAAAGTTCCAAATCTCCCCAAACACCCTGGAAATAAAGTGTTAGGCAGTTGTGAGCTGTGATTTGGTGCTAGAAATGGAAACCAGATCCGTTGGAAGAACAGGAAGTGCTCTTAACCACTGAGCCATCTCTCCACTGACAGTCATGGTGTTTTGTCACAGAAATAGAAAACTAAGACAGTTTGAGGAAGGTATCCTGTGCCTGACACTTAGATTTCTATTAAATAACCCATGTCTTTGGGGAGCACTGTTTTCATCCTCTGTAGGATATCTCTGGGTAAATTCCCTTTCACTTTAAAATTTTACTATATTTTTATGTATTTTTAAGTGAAATACAGTAATATTACTTTTTCTTTTCACTTTCTTCCTTCAACCTCTGTCCATATTTACCATTTTCAATTTGATATCTTCCTTTTATTGTCACACACATGTATGTATCCATATATAGTATGTAATACACACACACACATGCACACACACACACACACACACATATATATATTATGTACACACATATATGCACATAGAACTTATGGAGTACATTCTTTATTTCCATTAATTAATTAATTTATTCAATTTACATTTGATTGCTGTCTCCTCCCATTTCCTGTTCACATAATTCCTTCACTATTCCTCTTCCCCTTCTTCTCTGAGCAAGTGGGGGACCCCCTGGTTACTCCCCCACTTTGGCACATCAAGTCTCAGCAAAGCAGTGTGCGTCCTCTTCCCATTGAGGCAGGACAAGTCACCCCAGTTATGGGAATGGGATCACACACACAGGCAACAGATGCAATTCATTTTTATTAGTGCCAAGAAGAGGTGTTCTATGTGTCATTAGAATTATCACTCTATTTATTGGCACCAATTACAAAGAAGCAACAATGAATCTCTAAAATATTTGACATCATATATTAGCAGTTGTATGTATGCATGCATGCATGCATGTATATATGTATGTATGTATGTATGTATGTATGTATGTGGACATGGATCTATGCACATAAGTGCTCCTGGAGGCCTAAGGCATCAGATGCTCTGGAGATGGAGCTACAGACAGATGTGAGCTACCTTACAAGTGTGCTGGGATTTGAACTCAAGTCCTCTAGAAGAGCAGCCAGTGTTATTAACAGCTACGCCACCACTGTGTCCAATGTCTAGCCCAACAACATATATAATTTAATACTGGAAATTACTTGTCCTGTTACTTACACCAGTACTTAGGTGCATAGAACTTTTCATTCATTGGTTCTTGGACTACATGACAGTGAGTTGACCATTTTGAGAATGCAGAGGTCCTAGAAAGCTGGACTATAAGAGCACTGACTGCTCCTCCAGAGGACCCAGGTTTGATTCCCAGCATCCACATGGTGGCTCACAAGCATCTGTTACTTCAAATTAAACAACAAAAACAAAAGCCAGTGAATGTTTTTTAAAAATCTATGCATGCTGACATACAACTCCATTCCCAAAACTAGTTTGAGGCTATTCTGCTCTACATAGGGAGCTTCAGG
This sequence comes from Grammomys surdaster, assembly GCF_004785775.1. Lineage (NCBI taxonomy): Eukaryota > Metazoa > Chordata > Mammalia > Rodentia > Muridae > Grammomys > Grammomys surdaster. The sequence goes on along the minus strand of NW_021604759.1, from coordinate 457,844 downwards.
ATAGTCAGTATAGACACAGGAAATTTTCTTGAGATAAAATTATTGCTATCAGCACTTATTGTACATTAGCCATTGGAAAAATACAGAAATTGTATTTGGACTTTTAAAGCAGAACCATTCTGGTTCTTTTTGTCTAAACGTCCTGATCATAAGCTCCCGTGGCTGCTGAGAGAGCAGCATAAAGGTGAAGGAGGAGAGGGACAGAGTGCATGCTGTCAGACAGATCCACTGATGATGTTTATTACAGAGCCATTAGTTAAGTTTTGGGAAGAGTATTAATGAAGGAAGTCAGCAAGACATCATTATATCACTTAGGAGAGCTTAGAAATCTTACTCAGGTGGTAATAGTCACACAAGCATCAAAGCAAGCATTAACTTATCTCCTTCCATATTTCTTTAAGGATTTCCATTAAAACATGTCACAGTATAAAACACACACTTTTATATAATACTTGTACATGTAACAAAAATCAGTAAATTGTTCTAGATTTATGTAAAATATCTAGAAATGTGCAGCTGGACTCATAAACTGCAGAAAGAGCATCCAGAGAAAGAGAGAGCAGGCAACTGTATTGACTTCCACAGTCTGAGAAGCCACAGTTCCTTGCATCAGGGCAGAAGGTTCTGTGGAAAACCAACCCAGGCTGAAAGGAAGTCAGAGATGCCAGGGCCAGGGACAAAGCCCTTCCATCCACTTCAGAGCCAACATCCAGATTGAAATCATCAACTCAGTGTGACACTGTTCGGGCTTAGTTCTGTGCTCTCTTTCAGTTAGTGAGACAAGCTGGTGAGCTTCCACCAGAATAACAGTCCTGAAATCATCCCAGAGAGTGTCCAAGACTAGCCTTTATATCAGTCCACAGGGTGACCCAAAGTCCCACTTTCTACATTAACATCCATCACCCCATTTGTCTCCTCAGGGCCCCCATGACCTCCTTATTCCTCAGGCTGTAGATGAACGGATTCAGAGCAGGGGTGACAATTGAGTACAGCACAGCCAACACTTTGTCCCTTCCAGGAGAATGCAAGGAATGTGGCTGTGTATAGGTGCAGAGAGTGGTGACATAGAACAGGCTGGCCACAGTCAGGTGGGAGGAGCAGGTGGAAACAGCTCTACTCTGTCCCTGCCCTGATCCCATCTGGAATACAACAACTAACACCCGGGCATAGGAAGCTAGGATGGCCAGAAAGGGTAGCAGCAGAATGACAAGCCCACTCATGAGGACTGTATGCTCATATTGGGAGGTGTCTTCACACACCAGTGGCAGGAGAGATGGAACCTCACAGAAGAAGTGGTTAACCATCCTAGATCCACAGAACGGAAGTTGAAATACATACACTGTGTGCACTAAAGCATTGATGGAGCTGCTGCTCCAGGCACTGGCAACCATGGAGCAGCAGATGCTCCTGCTCATGAGCACAGGGTAGTGCAAGGGCCGGCAGATGGCTACATACCTGTCATAGGACATGAAGCCAAGCAGGAGGGCCTCAGACCCACCCAGGGTCAGAAACATAAAAGCTTGGATTGCACAACTCATAAAGGAAATGGCCTTGGTGTCTGAGAGGAAGTTAGCTGCCATCTTGGGCACAGTGGTGGAGATGTACATCATGTCAATGATGGAGAGCTGGCTGAGGAGGAAGTACATGGGGGTGTGGAGTGCTCGGTCCAGCCTGATGAGATGGACCAGTGTGATATTGCCTATGAGAGCCACTGCAAAGAGGATGGTGATGACTGTGAAGAGGAAGATGTCCATGTGTCCATACTGGAAAAGACCAACCAAGATGAAGTCTGTCCCACAGCTGTGGTTTCCTGTCTCCATGGCTTAGACTGAACCATCAAAGCAGATCCAATGTGGAAAGGGCATGGCCTGGTGAGGACTGTCCTTGAGGAGGTAATGACTATCATTACATTGGATAGTTTTCCTGAATAATTTTAGGGCACTCTTAGTTTTGTTTAACCTGTTGTGTCATAGGCATTGATGCAAGACTTTTCTGTTTCTATTCATGCCTGACACAACTGAACTTTGAAAAGGGATTCTAGATTCTCTGTCCTTACCACTTCTACATGGATGGAGTCTTCCAACTCTTCTTTGATTCAAAGTTATTTATAAGTTATAGATGTGGAAATAAGAATAAACATTTTTGAGATAACAGAACAAAATTTAAATAATCACAAAATTACCAGTTATGTAATTCTCAGCAAATTTTCTATACCTGCTGCAGATCCTCTCTGGTGAGAGACTAGAGTCAGGTCTTCTGTGACAGACAGCATTCACTCACTCAGTTCCGTTACCCTTGTGAACAAAGTACTTACAGGAGAATCTTAGGAAATCCCAACACAGAATGTGTACAGGAAATGAACAAAGTACTGATATCATCATGCAATGTAAAAATTTGGAAGATGTAGTCTGTCTATAAGAGGATTACATAACATGAGAAAGCTGCCCTCTGACTCTTACACTTCTGCTCTCTCTATCACAAGAAAAGTGTGGACTGCCTGTCTTTTTATAAATTTAACTCTAATATAATATTAACCGTGTCATTAGCACTGTATATTAGAGATACACATCTTACTTTCCTAGGATTTCTCCTCAAAAATGGAATACTAAGAACTGAAAATGAACCTGCCCAAAAATACATAGAAAAATAAGACAGCTAGAGATAACAGGTAGAAAGTCACAACTGTGCCTCCATGAATAACTTTTAAATACAGTGTTAATATCCAGTGAATCAAGCCATTTAATCTCTGTATCAAAAAATAAACCCTGGCTTCTAAAACCTCCAAATCCCAGCACATTTTGGAAACTGTTAGCCCACTCTGAATTTGTAAGGTAGTTGGTTTTTTGCCTCAAAAAATAAATCTCACCTAACATTGAAGACTTGAGTGGAAAAGAAATATTATTTTGGCATCTATGGAAGACTTTTAAGGTCTTAAGAGCTCTGGCTGCCCGTGAAGATTGGACCTCATAGGCATTCTTTCAGAATCCTTCTGGGAAAACCTGGTCTCTTGTCCACAATTAAATAAACACATCACATACAAGAGAGATATCATTTTATTAGAACTCATGTTTGCACTGCACAGTAGAAGTTAAAAGAGGTCAGAATGAATGTTCCAAACACATTTTCATCATAACTAAAGTGATAAGTTTTTAAAAAACTCATTGCCGTACACACTCTTAACATGCATATCTGCACAGAAGCATAAGGAATAAGCTGCAAAATGTAGATATTAGAAACATCATAAATATGGCATTTCAAAGACTTATATAATCTAGGTTTTGGCTTGGGTCACGTATTCCTGAAGATAGTCTCCAAGTGGTCAGCATGATCACTGATGTAGGAGGGTCATGTTTGTGAAAGCCACAGCCCCGATTGATGCTGGAATAAAAACATAGTTCACTGTGCCCCAGCTTGGACAAGAAGTTGGATCAATGGCGAGGTGTAATCTCCTCCTGGTACAAAAATGTTTCTGTTAATCTAAAGAAGCTATAGTTTTTAATTAGAAGAGAAAAATAAATGAATCTGTTTAGTATTGACTGTATACTGAAGCCTTAGTATTTCTCAGCAAGTAGCAACATCATATAAACATTGTAAAAACTGGATCTTTGAAGTAATTCATCTCAAACACACTCCCAGTTTGCTAGGTAACATATTTAATTTGTAATCTATTAATACAAATGTCTGTTTTTTATTCTGCCCTTTTATCTGAAGACAATATAAATCTTCTAAAAAGAAACTTCACTACAAATTTGGTCTTTGATAATATTACAGGATTAATTGTAAAAATCTAACCCAATCAATTGTAGGTAAGACTTTACATGTTACACTGAGCCATCATTAGTACTGATATATTTTTCTATGAGACTTTTTTCTTGATAACATAGTAGATTCAAGAAAAATAATCATTATATTTTATTCTTCCTGTAGATTCCTTATTGCTATTTACCTGTATAGAAAGAGGTGAAAAGTGGGTTTTTTAACCTTGAAATGAACATTTCCTACAATGTAACAACACAGCCTTTTCTTGTATCTTTCTGTTGCTTAACATCCTTATTAGACCTGCTATTGGTGCCATCTCTTCCCATTAGTCCTGCATTTTGTGGTTTCTTCCACATTCAGTGAGATTTTAACCTTATTAACTAATGACCCATTGACCTACTAATACACATGAGCACACTGCCACCGCCACCACACATTTGATGTTTGAATTTATGCAAATTTCACTCTGTAAACATAACCTTAGAAAATCTTTCACTCCCCTTTACATCTTTTATATTTTCTCTTCATTTTACTACTAGTTCTTTTCTTTCTGTGTTTAAATAAAATTCCATGTTCAGCCAATAACTAAAGTGTAATATTTATGTGTATAGCTAATCTGTGCTAAGCAATAACAACCTTATCCAAGAAAACTTTTAGTTACACATGAAGTTCCCAAGTGTAGCTGGCTTACAGAGGCAATAAAAATAATTACAACACTCCGTTTGTCACAAATGCTAACTTTATCAATTTTTGTAGATGTATGATATGTCCTAATAGGGTGTATCACTTCCTGGCTATGTTTTATTTATTCTTATATTATACAAGTATGGTGTTGTGTTTCCATGTACTGTGCACTTGCTTGGTGCCTGAAGAGACCAGAAGAGGGCGTCAGATTCCCTGGATTCAACAGAGGATTGTGAGCTGCCATGTGGGTACTTGGAATTGAACCTTGGTACTCTGGAAGAGTTCAGCAGGTTAACTGCTGAACCACTCTATTCATTAAATACTCTTGATAACTTTACAATTTCATGAGAAACATTATATGCAAAATAAATGTTATTCACAAGAATAAAATTTTCCTGAGGAGGTAAGAAACAGCACAGAATTACTTTCTGAAATATAATCACTTCCATAAGACCTGAGGCTCTTCTTTCCACTTTGGAATTCCACAACTGTTATCTGTAATATTCAGAGTCTTTTATTTTTAGCCAGGCATGATGACATACACCTGTAATCTCAGGACTTAGGAGGTAAAGTTCAGGAGTTCAGGACCATTCTGATGATTCTCCATTATATAGTGTGGTTGAATCCATCCTGAGCTACATGAGATTCTGTCTCAAAACAAATGGACTTATATGTAAACAAACAACAAACTAAACAAAACAACATATTTGTGGATTTTATATTTAAAGCTAATTATAACTATAATTTGCTGTCTTGGAACACAGCCTGGCTTCAGCTGGTACACTTTGGCTCCATTTCTCCATTATACGGTCAGAAACTACACACATGTATACCTTTCAAAATATTTTTAAATGTGCATGTATGTCTGTTTTGCCTGCATGTGTGTCTGTGTCTCATTTTTGTGTCTTATATCTGAAGAGGCCAGAAGAGGCCATCAAATCCGTTTGGCCTGGAATTACACACCACTGTGAACCACTTTATGGGTGCTGGGAATTGAACCTAAGACCTCTGCAAGAGCAGTAAGTGCTCTCAACTGTTGAGACATCTCTCTATTCTCTCTCATTCTCTCATCTCTCTATTCTCTCTCTATTTTTCTCTCATTCACAATGAGAGGGAGACTCTCATTGTGTTGTGCTGGGTTTGAACTCATTATGGAGCCAATTTTGACCTCCTGTCTCCACCTCTCCAGAGATAGGATAACAGACATTTATTACATTAGGTCTACACAATCTAGGCAAGCAATCTACTAACTGAGCTATGTATCTTGCCTCTGCAAGTGCCTTTGTCACAAACATCAGTCTGCCCTAGAATTTCTGAGTCCCCTGGTATGTCATTTGCAAACCACACTGACACAATCTCCTTTTCCAAGTCATAAATAGAGATATGTATTTGTGTTCTGACACATGCATTTGTAAATCTCATGCCTCCAAAGACCGCACTGCTCACATCTGCAGAGAGAAATTGGTGAAGCTAATAGAAAGGTTTCATTTGAGCTCATTTCCCCAAATGCTGAAAGGACAGAGAAAAGTGGCAAAAATAAAATATCAGAACAAAACAAGGCCAAAAAGGGTTTGTTCTCAGTGAAGAATATGTTGGGCTTTCTTTCCACTTTTCAAACCCCTAATCTACCCCATGTCATGATTGGCATCTCCTACACTTCAGCTAGAAACCAGCTCATACAGTGTAGAAAGGAAAAAGAAGCTGCTGAGAAAACAAGGCACAATCTCCACAAATGCAACACTCTCTCATGTCTCCTACACCGTTTTCCTTATGCCTTAAGTGTTAGTACCTGTAAATACTGCATACAGTGCCCAATCCTCTCATAGGCCCTTGATCTCCCTTTCTCTCCCCTTTCTGAGTAATCTCTGTGTTTGTACCTTTGACCTGTAGCACCCATTGTATCCACTCACAGGCAGCAGGGAGAGCTCTGGAAAACTGACACACACTATGGAAATTATTTTTCTCTGTAATGTCCTATGTTTGTACTCAGAGAACCCACTCTCCAGCCTTTCACACAGGACCCTCCTGGCCAGTAGCTGCTACTCTCTCTTAGAGTGTTCCTATTTTCTCTGTCTTTTAAAGTGTCCAAGATCACTCTGGCATGAAGAAATATGAACTTCTCTGCTTCAAGAGAGATGCCTGGGGTCTTTCTTTTTATCACACAGATGAAATGTCACCTCAGAGATATCCCTTGGATGTCCCTGTCAAATCTTCCCTATCCCATGGCTGTCCCTTACATGTCTCTATTTCCCATGTACTGTTGAGTGGCAGTTTTATCCTCAACATTTGTAGTCCCCAGAACACACTGAAGCAGATACATTTCACAGATTCAGAAACCTGTAGTCTGATTGCATGTGTGATTCTACATTGAAAACTCTTCCTGAAAGAGAAAAGTCTCTCCATGGCTGGTGAGATGACTCCATAAATACATTGTTTTGTGGCCCTTTGTGATGAACTGAGTGCAATGCCCAGAACCCACATGGTTGAAGGAAAGCACAAACTCCCACTTAAGTTGTCTTCTTATCACCACACGTGAGCCATGGCATGTACACTCCAATAAATGTACTGTAACTAAAAAGAGTTGAAGCTTTGTCCATAACACTGTTGTCTGAGGAAGTGGGTGGGAAGGTCTAGTAGGCCCATCATGCTAAGGAAAGATCTTGTAGTAGAGTATAGTGAAGGCTGAGTGAAAGAAAGCTCTTGTTCATGTTGACAGCCTCTTGCTTGGATTGTACATCCCAGAACTATATACTGTGCTATCAGTGAAGGCTAAATGCTCAGAGCGTCTGTATCAAGGAAATCCCATTCTTCTCAGTCAGTTACTCAGTCTCCTTTCCAGGCTGACTTAAGAACACAGCACAGTCCTCATTCCTAGCCTTCCTCAGCAGTACATGTTGGCTTTTGAGCATCAGGAATGGTCAGCAGACCTGACATCAACACATGTGGCTTCAGCTTCCTAGAATTCACACACTCTGTTGCAATTCTCACATAAGAAAACAAAGTGGGCCAAAAGTCTGTAATGAATTCTGCTTCAATTCAGACAGGTGCTAGTGGTGTGGGACACAGCTAACCATCCCAATTTTTGGAAGTTTTTAACCTTTTGAAAGGTTCCAAATTTGCCTTTGATAATAATTTCTTTATTAAACTTACATTTCCCCAAATCAGCCTCCTGAGCTCCCCCTTCACCTCCTGTCCCTGAGTGTGTAGATCAGAAGGTTGAGGAGAGGGGTGACAATGTTGTAGAAGACGGTGAGGAACTTGCCCTGGTCCTGGGACGAGCTGTTCCCCGGCTACATGTACATGTAGATGATATTTCCACAGAAAAGCAAGACCATGGTGAGGTGCGAGCCACAGGTGTTAAAGACTTTGTGCCTTCCTGAGGATGACTGCATATGTAACATGATATAGAAATAAGAACCAATATCAACATCAGAGGTGACAGCACAATGCCTATTACCAGATGAAGGCAATGTCTTCAATGGCATCTGTGTTGTACAGACCATCCTGATGAAGGCTGGCATTTCACAGAGAAAGTGGTCTACCATGCAATACCCACTGCAAGGTAACAATAATGATGTCCACACCCCCAGGCCCAGGATCAGGACCAGCTGCAGAGCACAGCCCACATAGCAAATGGTCTTGTCCTTCCCGCTGAGGTTATAGAGCAGCTGTGGGATGGAGCTGCTGGTGAAGCTGAGGTCCAGGAAGGACAGGTGTATGAGGAAGAAGTTCATGAGGATGTGCAGGTGCGGGTCCAGCCTGGACACCAGGATGCTGGTGCTGTTGCCCAGCAGGGTCAGGAGGTAGGTGGACAGGATGATAGTGAACAGAACCCTCTCCATCTGTGGCCAGTCAGAGAAGCCTATAAGGATGAAATGGATGAAGGTGCTGTCGTTGGCTGTACCCATCTCTACTGCACCTACAGAAGATATGAAACAATAAATAAAGATAGATAGATAGATAGATAGATAGATAGATAGATAGATAGATAGACAGACAAGAAAGATAGATTAATTCAATATTACTAATGATACTTAAATTTCTGGTAAAAATGATCCATTTGTGCATAGTTTATAGGGTTAAATAAGTGGATAAAATACTTCTCACTAGACCATCAGAAATTCTGTCAAAATGCAACACAAAACATGAAAATAAGTTTTCAATGAATACAAATGTTGGCCAAAATTAAAAATAAAAACACTTTATGAGGAAAAAGAACAGACTAAGCTGACAAACAATATAATTGGACCATCTTCTGAAATAAGACTTCTACATGTTTTTTTGTACAAAGTCTAAGGGTGTTCAGTAATATACTGTATATTCAAGCAAGGTTGGCTTCAACTTCATGGAAAACTATCTGCTCCTGCCATATCTTTTGAATATGAAAACACATTTCCAAATTTGGGGAAATAAGTATACTTTTAACTATTTGGGACAAGTTCTTGCTACTGGGATTGCTACAGGTACTCCATTTCATTCCAGTCTTGGTGCCCACTAGCTATTTGTTTCTGACCCCAGTCCCTGTGGGATAACATCCCAGTAACCCTGACTCAGACCCCCACCCAGAAATGGAGAGCTGTGACTACTTAATGTGTTATCATATGACTAACTGCTTTTTTAGCTTCTGTAATTTGTTTATTAGGATACCCAAAGATTGTCTAGGGGTCACTTCACTTGGTAGAGCAAGACAGTTTTGCTTGCACGATAGTGAAAATCCTGTGGTTTCCTTTTTTAAAATCCTTCCCTCACCTCATTTCTCTGGGCAATCTCAAATCTGGCTCATAGATTGTTCATTATGCTGGCATATAATCAATAGACCTTTTATTAATTAAGTAATTAATTAATTAACATCTCAAACAATATCACCCTCATGGTCCCTCCTTCACAGTGTTCCCTTCCCCCTATCCTCTGAGAGGGTGGAGTCCCCTGGGTAAACCCCCACTCTGGCACATCAAGTCTCTGCTAGATTAGGCACATCCTCTCACACTGAGGCCAGACAAGGCAGCCATGAAGATTGAGCTGCATGTCTCCTACATATGTGCCAGGAGCCTCATTCTAGGCCATTCCTGTCTCTTGGTTGGTGGCTTAGACTCTGAGACCTCCCAGGGAACAAGGTTTGATGACTCTGTTGGTTGTCTTGTTGGGTTCCCATCTACTTCAGGGCCTTCAGTCCTCCAAACTCTTCCATAAGTGTCCCTGACCTCCATGTAAAGTTTGGTTGTGGGTATCTGAATCTGTTTCAGTCTGCTGCTGTATAGAGCCTCTCAGAGGACAGTTTTGCTAGGCTCCATTCTGCAAGTATAGCAGAATATCATTCATAATATCAGGGATTGGTGCTTGCCTATGTGACCAGTTTCGAGTTGGGCCAGTTATTGGTTGGTCATTCCTTCAGTCTCTGCTACAACCCTGCATTTTAAAAAAATTTTTATTGGATATTTTATTTATTTACAATACAGATGTCATCACTGTCCCCATTTCCCCTCCCTAGAACCCTCTATAGCATCCCCCTTCCTCCTTTTTGCTTAAATACCATTTTAATTACATGCATGTTGTAAGGTCAGTTCTAGTTTGAGGGTCTAGCAATACAATAGATGCAAATTGTCAAGGAACAAGCAAGACAATACACACAAATTGTCAAAGAACAAACAAGATATTAAACTCGATTCTGTGAACACTCCCATGATCACTGTTTTTAAGGGCTTATGAGGATGATCAAAGTATCTGAGCATACTTTCCTGTCCTAGCCCAAAGTCATTTTCAAGTCTGAAGCATATTTCCATGATTTAGGCTAAAATTTAGATTCCTGTCTGAAATTGCTTCTTTGTTCTAGCCTAATATTTACATTCCTGCCTGATATTACTTCTTTGTTCTAGCCTAATGTCCAATTCCTGCCTGAAGCCTACTTCCTTGTCCTGGCCCAAGTCAGATTCTTGCCAAGCAGCCCCAAAGGATCTCTGCCTCTTCACCTTTTTAATTTCATTAAAAAGACCAAGCATGTCTTAAGTCTTCTGACAAGAATGACTTCCTTACCCATTGAGGAATATGCATTATCCAAAGCAATGCACTTCTGTCTTAGGTTGGTAAGGCTCTGTGCAGAATATTACCTGTCCTTGGCTTGTGAGCCTGTTTATTTAGTAACCCTGTCTGGAGTTCCATTTTCAGGTTCAAGTCATGTTCATTGGCTGTCAACATGTTAATGTTGTTAAAGACAAGCTTTAACATGATGGGCAGGAGAAAAGTATTTCCAGGACAAAAAGGGCTAGCATGATCAAGCTATATATGTCATTCTTGAAGCTTGACCAAAGTAGAAATACTGACCTCAGGACATGAGTAATTTTATAAGCAATATCTACCACATTCAATGCTCAGCAGAGCAGGATTCTTGAAATATATAAGTTCCCTATGTATCATTAAAGCATCCAGAGTTGTGTGTGTTAGAATTATGCCAAATACACTGCAAATGTCTTTAAACTTCTTCCTAATTATAATGACTAACACTGTAAATTTTAGAACTAACATGAATCCAATGATATTTGGCATGATACTCAAGATGACTCCTTACCCTTAAATTCTATACCTCTTTCGAATAATTTGAGTAGGATGAAGAGCATCAATGCATTCTTCCAAATGCCTAAGTCCTCTTGTATATTCAACACACTAGTAACATTTTTTACTAAGTGATTAGCGAAAGTAGCTGTCTTAACTTCTTGTGTCACAGCAATTGCAGGAACAGTGGTGTTAGAAATTAATGTAATTAAAGCTGTTATACCAGCAATATTCAAGCCCACTACCCTCCTGCTTCTGCTTAAAGCCTGACTCATTTCTTCCAATACTTGCAAGCTATTTTTAGAATATCAACATTCTGTGATACACAGGGCAGTAAAACAAAAGTTGGTTGTTAGACCTCCATAACTGACATGCTGGATTTCAAAACACAAACACAACTAGAAGGTGTACAATCAATGCAACTTACATTAAATACTGTCGAAGAAACAAACGTATTTTTAACATGACAATTAAAAGAGCCTTAACACATGTGCTGACACCTTTCACTTATGCATAAGTATGCCTAGATGTAGAGTGCCATAGACACTCAGCAGGAATTTCCTTGGCATCCAATTTTTTTAAAAAAATTTTTTTTAAATAGAAAATAAAAAGAACATGATTTAAATAAATTTGTGGTATACAGGGATATTTCTCCCCCTTTTTTATTTTATGAAGATGTTGTTTTAAATGTCCATGGGTCCCTTCCACAGTCTTCTGTCCTTGACAATTATAAGGAATCCTCACAATATGGGTAATGTTAAATGGCTGCTAAAAAGTCTCAAATGTTCGACTGCCATAGCCAGTTCCATTATCTGTTTTGCTTTTGTTGTTGTAGGTTTTTTATTATTGGGTACTTTCTTTATCTACATTTCAAATGTTACTAACTTTCCCCATTCCCCAGCAAGAGAAACCCCTTAACACATCCTCCCTCTTCCTATTTCTATGAAGGTGTGCCTCACCCATCCACCCACTCCCATCTCCCCACCCTTGAATTCCCCATCTCTGGGGCATCCAGCCTTCAAGGGAGCAAGGCCCTCCTCTCCCTATGATGCCCAACAAGTCCAATCTTCTCTACAAATGCAGGTGGAGACATAGGTCCCTCCATGTATGTTCCCAGGCTAGCTGTTTAGACCCCAGGAGCTCAAGTTGGTTGATATTGTCAATCTCCCTATGGGGCCAAAAGCCACTTCAACTCCTTCAGTCTTCTCTCAAACTCCTCCAATGGGGACCCTCTGATCAGTTAGATCCATCCCTGCATTTCTTCTGACAGTATAAATTTTGGGTTGAGAGTTTCTGGGTGGGTTTGTGTCCGTACCCCTCCACAGGAGATCCTGCCTGGCTATAGCAGGTGGCCTCTTCAGATTCCATGTTCCCACATTTAGGCTAAGGTTACCAGCACTGACTCCTGGAAGCCTCATCTATCCCAGGTCTCTAAGACATCTTCTTAAGGATACACACACACACACACACACACACACACACACACACCATAGCTGCAGATTTCCATTCATTCTCCAGGCCCTCTGGGTCTATCTCCTGTCTCTCCCTGCACTCAATTGATCTTGTTTTCCCATTCCCCTCACACCACCTCTCCCACACAGTTCTCTCCAGCCTTCTGCCTCCTATGACTATTTTGTTTCTCCTTCTTAGACTAATTAAAGCATCCTTGCTTGTGCCTTCATTCTTGTCTAACTTCTTTGGGTCTGTTGGTGTATCATGGGTATACTTTACAGCTAATATCTGCTTATCATTGAGTACATAGCATGTATGTCCTTTTGAGTCTGGGTTACCTCACTCAGGATAATATTTTCTAGTTCCATTCATTTGCCTGAGAATTTCATGATGTCCTTGTTTTTAATATCTGAGTAATACACTATTATGTAAATGAGCCACATTTTTTGTAACCAATCATTGGTTGAGTGACATCTGGGTTGTTTCCAGTTTCTGGCTATTACAAATGAAGCTGCTATGAACATAGTGGAGCATGTGTCCTTATGGTGTGTTGGAGCATCTTTTGGGTATATGCCCAGGACCAGTATAGCTCAGTCTTCAGATAGAACTATTCCCAATTTTCTGAGAAACTGGCAGCTTGAATTCCAGAGTGGTTGTACAAGTTTTCAATCCCACTAACAATGAAGGAATATTCCCCTTTCTCCACATCCTTACCAGCATGTGCTATCCCTTGAGTTTTTGATCTTAGGCATTCTAGTTGGTACAAGGTGGAATCTCAGGTTTGTTTTAATTTGCATGTCCCTGATGACATTCCCTTGTTGAGAATACTCTGTTTAGCTCTATATCCCACTCTTAAATTGCATTATTTGGGGTTTTGGAGACTAACTTCTTGAAGTTCTTTTTATATTTTGAATATTAGCTCTCAACCAGATGTAGGGTTAGTGATGATCTTTTCCCAATCACTAGGCTGCCATTTTGTCCTATTGACTGTGACCTTTGCCTTACAGAAGCTTTTCAGTTTTAAGAGTTTCCATTTATCAATCGTTGATCTTAGAACAGGAGCCATTGCTGTTCTATTCAGGAATATTTTCTCCTATGTCAATTTGTTCAAGGCTATTTCCCACTTTCTCTTCTATTAGATTCAGTGTGTCTGATTTTATGTTGAGGTTCTTGATCCATTCTGACTTGAACTTTCTGAAGGGCGATACATATGGATCAAGTTGCATTCTTCTACATTCTGGCTGCCAGTTAGACCAGCATCATTTACTGATGACGCTTTCTTTTTTCCACTCTATAATTTGACTTCTTTGTCAAAAATCAAGTATTCACAGTGGAATATCCATAGTGTGGGTTTATTTCTGGGTCTTTGATTCTATCCCATTGATCAACCTCTCTGTCTCTGTACCAATTTCATGCAGTACTTATCACGATTGCTTTGTAGTGCAGCTTGAGGTCAGGGATGGTAATTCCTCCAGAAGATCTTTTTTTGTTGTTGTTGAGAATTGGTTTTGGCTATACTGGATTTTTGTTTTTCCATATGAAGTTGAGAATTGCTCTTTCAAGATCTGTAAAAAAAAATATGTATTGGAATTTTGATGAGTATTTCATTAAATCTGTAGATTGCTTTTGGCAAGATAGCCATTTTCACTGTGATTTAAGCTTTAGTGTTGTTCCTTTTACAAATGTAGATGCCCTTACATTTGGGGCATAGATGTTCAGAATTTAGAAACTTGGTAGATTTTTCTATGATGTGTATGAAGTGTCCTTCCCAGTCTCTTTTGATTACTTTTGGTTGAAAGTCTATTTTATTAGATAATAGAATGGCTACTCCAGCTTGTTTCTTGGGTCCATTTGCTTGAAAAATCTTTTTCCAGAACTTTATAGTGAGATAATGACTACTGCTGAGATATGTTTCCTGTATACAGCAGAATTATGGATTTTGTTTATGCATCCATTCTGTTAGCCTGTGTCTTTTTATTGGGGAATTGAGTCCATTGATGTTGAGAGATAGTAATGACCAAGTATTGTTAGTTGCTGTTATTTTGATGGTGGTGGTGGGAGGGGGGCAATTTTCTTGTTTTGGCACTAATGGTATGAAATTATTTCTTGTGTTTGCTTGAGTGCAGTTAGTCTCATTCGGTTGGAGTTTTTTTTCTAGTAGTCATTTTCTCTGACTCATGTATTGATATGGTCTGTCCTCTGTATGACTGGGTTAGTGGAAAGATATTGTTTGAATTTAGTTTTGTCATGGAATATCTTAGTTTCTCCATCTATGATGATTGAAAGTTTCTCTGGGTATAGTAATCTCATTGGCATTTGTGTTCTCTTAGGGTCTCCAAGACCTCTGCCCAGGCTATTCTAGCTTTTAGAGTCTCAGATGAGAAATTGGGTGTAATTCTGATAGGTCTGTGTTTATATGTTACTTGGCCTTTTTATCTTGCAGCTTTTAAAATCCATTCTTCTTCTATATATTTAGTGTTTTGATTATTATGTGGCAGGAGGATTTTCTTTTCTGGTCCAATCAGTTTGGTGTTCTGTAAGCTTCTTGTTCCATTATATATCTCTCTTTTTGTTAGGGAAATTTTCTTCTATTATTTTGTTGAAGATGTTTTGGGGGGTCTTTGTGCTGCTTCCTCCTGCTTCTCCTCCTCCTCCTCCTCCTCCTCCTCCTCCTCCTCTTCCTTCTCCTCCTCCTCCTCCTCTTCTTCTTCTATTCCTATCATCATTACTTTCAGTCCTTTCATAGTGTCCCTGATTTCCTGGATGTTTTGTGTCATGAATTTTTTAGATTTTGCATTTTCTTTGACTGATATATTGATTTCATCTATCATATCTTCTAACCCTGAGATTCCTGATTCCATCTCCTGTATTCTATTGGTGATGCTTGTGTCTGTAGTTTTTCTCTTCTGTAGGTTTTCCATCTCCAAGATTGCCTCCATTTGTGTTTTGTTTATTTCTTGGACAGATTCATTCATGTCCTTCACCTATTTGATTATGTTTTCCTGTATTTCTTTATATTGATTTGTTTCCTCTTTTAGTACCTCTACCTGTTTGAATGCATTTTCCTGTATTTCCTTAAGGTATTCATTCATGCCCTGTATGGACCCTATTTTGCAAGCTGTGTCCCAATGAAATCCTGCTGGTATGGTGGTAAGATCTAACTAGGATGGGTCATCAGGCAGGGTTCCAAGCTGCTTAGTTTTGGAGCCTCCAAAGGTTTCCACAGGAAGGCAGAATGCGCTGGGGGTCCTGCAATTCTCCTCCGAACCTAGGAGGCCAGATCTAGACAATGTGATTTTTATTATAAGACCCAAGATCACCAGTGATTCCTGCAAAACAGAATCCTTTTTCCTAAGTAGTATTTTTTTTCATTTTAAGTCACAGAAAGGTCACCATCTCATAACAGGAGTCCCACTGCACTTCATCAGACTTCCCTACTCCTGAGACTCATCCGCTAAGCTCCTTATGGAAGAGCATGAGTCACAGAGCACATTAAGCGATGGGAACGGTGATGAGTGGTTTCTTTTGTACCTGGAAGTGTTAGTATGTACACTAGCATTTTAATACATTGGTATTTTGCCTTTGAAATTTCTCTGGTAAATTTGAATGAGCAAACTAACTTTTGTTTAGTAAGTTGTTTATGCAAACATAGCTTCACTTTTAACAGTTAGTGATAACTAGAAATAATTAAATATCTTGGCTGTATTGTCTAGCCTAATAACTTTATGAAGATGGAGTCTTAAGCTAGATGGAAAAATGAGTTAAAAGCATCAGTTTACTGATCCTGTGCTTGCAAACTAAGAAACTTGCTTTTTCCTGCTAGTATGACAGACAGAAGTGGGGTACACAGGAGGCAAAACACACTAATTACCTGATAGAGACAAGGAGGAAACATGCAGTGTAATGAGTCCCCATGGCTCACTTCACACTTTGCTGTGTTCTCTCTCTCTCTCTCTCTCTCTCTCTCTCTCTCTCTCTCTCTCTCT
>NW_021604759.1:408800-441407 GCF_004785775.1 Grammomys surdaster | reverse complement strand
TCTCTCTCTCTCTCTCTCTCTCTCTCTCTCTCTCTCTCTCTCTCTCTCTGAAGGATGAATGTCACTTGCCCATATACCCAGAGCATTCTCTACTACCACCATCACCATCACCTCCACTACCATCATCACCCACAACCACCACCATTGCCACCACCACCATTTCTCCACCACCACCCTTATCATTATCTCCAGTATCACCAGCATCTCCTCCTCCACCACCACCATCATCACCACCATTATCACCACCATTATCACCACTATCAACACCACTGCAATCGCTACTAACTTGCCACACCCAAACAGGTCTCTGAATACTGGGCTTTGTGCACTGAGAGACAGTTAATGAGTTAGTTATTTGAATCAATAAACAAATAACTTTCATTTTATTTGCTGTTCCGTGTGTGTGTGCGTGTGTGCATGAGAGGGAGACAGAGGGAGACAGAGAAAGAGAAAAAGAGAGAGAGAGAGAGAGAGAGAGAGAGAGAGAGAGAGAGGAAGACAGAGAGAGAAGGAGAGAGAAGGAGGGAAGGAGAGAGACAGAGAGAGAGAGAGAGAGAGACAGAGACAGAGAGACAGAAAGAGACAGAGACAGAGAAGGTTATATAAGGGTGCACAGCACTCTCCCTGTGGAGATGAGAAGGCAGCTCTCGGGCAGGCTCTCTCTTCTTCTGCTCTGTTGAAGCCAGCTCTCTTCTTGCTTTCCTCACAGTACACATTTGCCCTTGATGGCCCATGAGTTTCTGGATGGCTCTTCTGTCTCTGCCTCCCATCTAGCTGTAGGAGATCTGGGAACACAGATGTGTACCACCAATCCAGGATTCTTTTCTTTATGGGTTCTGGAGATTAAACTCAGGTCCTCAGGCTTGGACAGCAAGTGCTCTTACCCTCTGAGCCATCTGGTGAAGCCCAAACAGTGGACTTATTTCTGCGCTTTCCGTTTGTATAATCCATGTTCTCCTCTTTGATTGATTTGATAGCAGCAGAGTTTAATGACACCATGGTTTATCCTCATTTCTCCTAATGCTACTGAAAGCATTCTTTTAGGAGGGAAACTGTTCCAAAGACGGACACTGTGGCCCTCACTTTGGCTGTCAGACTGCTGGGACAATAAATGTAAAGAAATTTGGATTTCCACAGGAACCCTATGCTTGAAGAAGGGAAAGGCTGAAGCTTGGTGCTAGCCAGAAGGTACACTTGTTTCCCAGAAAGGTATTTCATACACTTGCAACAATCTTCACACCACCTTGCAGGAGGGCTAGCATTGTGTCAATGATGGGCAACCCATGGGCAGGACCATACCCTGACCAGAACTGGTTACCTATGAATGACTCTTGTCTTCTCAAAGGCTAAGCTTCCTGTCAGGACACTGAAGATGAGCCTCACAGGGCCTCCTTGGTTCTGTTCACAATGTGACCAGAGTAAGTTTTCTGTCTATGTTTTCACTGGTACTCACCTCTTTCTCTAGGTAACTGAGGACAGATGGCTCTGAGTCTGGCTTGTCAGAGCTCTGGCGTTGACCCTACAGCCAGGACTATACAGAAAGACACTGTCTCTAAAAACAAACAAACAAACAAAACCAAAACAAGCAAACTAACAAACAAAAACCCAAACAAAACAGAACAATAGCAAACAAAAATCAGAAACAAAAACAAACACTCAAAAAACCTCTCACAAAACAAACTAACAAAGAGGTACCTGTTTGACAGCAGCTCTCTCCCTTTCTAGGTGACATAATGCAGTAATCACCACATAAGTTTTCCAGCTTGAAATGGTCTTGGTAGGCATTAGACACCTCCATCATGGAGGGGATGGTGCCTGTCTTCCATCCTCCAGACCTCCTTGGCAGGGGTGTGGAGAGACACTGATGCGCCTGGGCAGCTGTAATGAATGTCCATTTTTGTGAAATAACAGCTTGAATAAGTTGAGTTCTTTCACATAGGGCTTCCCTGTCTGGGTCTGGGTATATTGTAGACTCAAGGTGCCTCCCTCTTTAAGACAGTGGGAATGAGACTGACCCAGAGAAAGCCTGACCTTCTTTTGTGGAGGTAACTTTGAACTTGCTACATAGTCAGTAGATGAGCTTGAACTTTGATTCTCCCATGAATTCACCTCCTGAGTGCGAGAGTTACACACACACACAGACACACACAGACACACACAGACACACACACACACAGACACACACACTTCCTAAGGACTTTGTGCACATTAGGCAAGCACTCCAGTAACTGAGCTACCCTAGCCCAACTAATAATCTCTGAGGAATGAAAGTCAACTTCACACAGACTGGAGGCTGAGGTTTAGAAACAATTGGCCACTTTTTTAAAAAAGTAATTTATTTAATGTATGAGTGCTCTATCTGCATGTACACCTGCATGCCAGACAAGGGCATTAGAACCCAGTCTAGATAGTTGTGAGCCATCATGTGGTTGCTGGGAACTGAACTCAGGTCCTCTGGAAGAGCAGGCAGTGCTCTTAACTACCGAGCCATGTCTCCAGCCCCACAATTGGCCATTTTTACGTTATAAAAACAATCCATTAGCAAAATCAGAACAGGAGGCCTCTGTCATGCTCAGTTCAGACATGCTCTAGTTTTATTCTGTTCCTGTGCTAAAACACTCTGACTGAAAGCAACTCGGGGAGGAAAGGATTCATTGACTTATTTTTGCAAGTCACAGTCAATCTTTGTGGGAAGTCAGGGCAGGAACCCAAGTAGGAACTGAATGTAGAATCCATGAAGGAAAGCAGATCCCTGGATCACTCATAGGCTCAGGCTTGGCTTCTTCCTTATACAGCCCAGATCCACTTGTCCAAGGAATGGTGCTGCCGGCTGGAGGCTGGGTCCTCCTAAATCAATTAAAATCACGGCAGTCTCTCATAGACACGCCCACAGGCCGATCTGTGTTAGTCCATGCTCTCTTCTCAGATGACTTTAGGCTGTGTCAAACTGACAAATAAAGCTGAGTAGGACATTTCTCACTTTGTGGCTTTCAGGAGTAAAGGACACGTTCGCCAGGTTGGTGCTTTCTCCTCCATCAACTACACAGGAGTAAGCAGTCGCTGACTTTCCTTGTTCTCAATACCTGACTGGCCATTTCAAGTTATCATAGCCAAACTTGTTATTTAGAAGACCTGGGGGGGGCGCTTATGTTTCTTGTGTACACTTTCTGTACTCAAGTGTAGCCCAGGAAGTTTCCTATTAGAGTAGAGAGTCTGCTGAGAGATGAGCCTGTGTTTCCTGCTCCTGGAGTCACAGCCATGACTAGAGGATCTGTGTAGACAGAGTGTGTCCACACATTTCAAGGGCTCATGGTGAGGAGCTTGGCAGCAGAGACATCACAATGGATATTTTTCCAACTGTTCTCAGCTTTGTCCTGGAAGAAAAACTGCATGGTTTTCCTGTAAGGAAAAAAAAAAGGAATCTCTTCTGCGTTTAGTCCTGGAGTTTTAACAATATAATCTCAGCTGTCTGCAATGAGGCAAGACCTTACATATCTTGGATTGGGAGCAAATTATGTCAGGTTTTGTCTTCAGCTCTGAGTCCAGTGTGGGAATCACCACAGTTAGGGCAGTCACAAACAAATGCTGAGATCCAGCAATAGGAAAGCCTGGCAGAAACATACCACACATGGAGGCGCCTGGCAGAAACTTACCACACATGGAGGCATTCTCAGAGAATGAAAAAAAGCCTCAGTAATAGTGAAGCTCAATGCCCCTCCCCCATGTTGTTATCATAGGTCAGCTTTTCCTCTATCCAGAATCACAGCAGACATGGGGTGGGGTGGGTTAAATCAAAGATTGGGGCTTAAGGACAAGGAAAGAATATCATTGCACAAAACTCTTGGTGGGAGTATTGAAAACATAAAACTCCAGCCTACGCAGGAGTCAATGCTGAATCGTGGTCATGAAGAGACACTTTGTTCATCTGAAAAAAGAAATCGACCTCTCATGTGATTAAGAAATTAAAAAACAGAGTTGGCAAGATTACTCAGTGGGTAAAGGTGTTTGCTGCCAAGCCTCTTGACTTGATTTGGATCTCCAGGACCTGTACAGTTATAGGAGAGAACCGACTCCTGCAAGTTGTTCTCTGGTGTCCAAATGTACACTGTGAAACATGCCAGCCTACACTCGTAAACACACACATACACACACACATACACACACACACACACACACACACAGTAAATAAAAGTAATCAAAAAGAAATTTAAAATAAGCAAATGACTGTCCTACTTGGCACCAGGTTACAAGTTGGTAGGAACTTACCTCTGCTGTTCCATTAGTTAGCTTTGCTGTTACATTAGTTACCACTCCATTGTCTTGACTAAGTTACTTAGCTTTGATGAAGAAGTAACACCCAGAGGCTCACGGGTTGCTATAATGGTTCTGTCCATCTTGTCAAGAATGCATGTCCAGCCAAGCTGCTCCTCACCTCAGAGCAGCCTGGAAACAGCAGGGAGATGTGGCTTCCTGCTTCTTTCTTCTTTCTTAGTCTTGTTAACCGCCTGGGGCACAGAGCCACATTCAGGGTGGGGTGGGTCTTCCCCCTCAGTTAATGCTCTAAAGCACCCTCACTGCCCCACCCTGAGGTGTCCCTCTGTCTCCTGGATTCTAAACCTAGTCGTGTTGACAAGGGAGATGAGTGAGAATACTCTTTATTGATTTGTGGCTCATCATGGGGTAGAACAGTTGGGAAACATAATGTTCAGTTCACTCACAAAGCAGATGACTTGGTACCTTACACAGAATTATAGAAAGCCCAGAGGATGCAAATCAGTGGCGAGCTGTCCACTAGTGTTGATAAGATCCAGTACTGCCAATGTTACCCAAGGCCTTACATGGAGTGACATCCAGACAAGGGACTCCTGCTCTCCCATACCCTTGAGATCAAAATTGAGACATACATGGGGATGTGGGGACAAGAGAACATAGATACTTATGTCTTCACTGTAAGGCCAGCACCCACAGTCACTCTTCCCTCATGCCCCTAATGTAAAAAGTGCACGGAAGGTACCTGTTGTCCCCTTCCTTATCTTACCAGGAGAACACATTTCACCATGTACAGGATAACACTACACCAGTCTTGGGAACAAACCGTCAGATCTGCATCTTTCATGGGAAAGTCTGCTTTAACCACAAGGAAGA
Organism: Grammomys surdaster; assembly: GCF_004785775.1. NCBI lineage: Eukaryota > Metazoa > Chordata > Mammalia > Rodentia > Muridae > Grammomys > Grammomys surdaster. Next base: position 436,262 of record NW_021604759.1, on the reverse strand, counting down.
AATTTAAAACACACACTGTCATCATGACTACCAAATCCCAGAACATTTTAAGAATCCAGTAACATGCCTGTGTTTTCCTCTGTCGCAGGACAGCCTGAATTTCTCCCCAAATCATTGTGGAACATTTTCTCTGCCCCCTTTCCTTCTCATTAAAATTTTGCCTGAGAACCTGTATTCTCTCAGTATTCACTGCCATTCTCACCAGGAAAGCTTCCCTCTGGTCTGTCTGGAACCAGCCCTTGCTTCCCCTGTCTCTCGGCTACCCAGCAGCAGTCGCCTGAGTGCCCCTTTCACCTCCTTGTTCCTGAGTGTGTAGATCAGAGGGTTGAGGAGAGGGGTGACAATGTTGTAGAAGAGGGTGAGGAACTTGCCCTGGTCCTGGGACGAGCTGTTCCCCGGCTGCATGTACATGTAGATGATATTTCCATAGAAAAGGGAGACCACGGTGAGGTGCGAGCCACAGGTGTTGAAAGCCTTGTGCCGCCCTGCAGCCGAGCGGATTTGCAACACTGCTCTCACGATGTATCCATAGGAGACCAAGATGAACACCAGGGGTGACAGCACGATGCCTATCGCCAGGACAAAGACAGTGCCTTCCACTGCAGCAGTGTTGACACAGGCCATCCTGATGAGAGCTGGCATCTCGCAGAGGAAGTGGTCCACCCTGCGTTGCCCACAGCGGGGTAGGCTGAGAGTCACCGGAGACATAGCCAAGGAGTTGGCCACCCCGCAGCTCCAGGCCACTGAGACCAGGCCCACGCAGAGTCTGGGGCTCATGATGACCATGTAGTGCAAGGGCTTACAGACCGCCACAAAGCGGTCATAGGCCATGACAGCCAGCAGCAGGCACTCCACACCCCCCAGGCCCAGGAACAGGACCAGCTGCAGAGCACAGCCCACATAGCTGATGGTCTTGTCCGGCCCGCTGAGGTTATAGAGCAGCTGTGGGATGGAGCTGCTGGTGAAGCTGAGGTCCAGGAAGGACAGATGTGTGAGGAAGAAGTACATGGGGGTGTGCAGGTGCGGGTCCAGCCTGGACACCAAGATGATGGTGCTGTTACCCAGCAGGGTCAGGAGGTAGGCGGGCAGGATGATGGCAAAGAGGACCCTCTCCAGCTGGGGCCGATCAGAGAAGCCTATAAGGATGAAATGGCTGAAGGTGCTATCATTGGCTGCGTCCATCTCTACTCCACCTGAGGAAGACATCAATACTGACAGTAATCAGAGAGGACAGAGTGTCAGGTATTTATTACTTGTTTAGTTCCAACAATGATGTAGTGACCATGACAGAGAAGCAAACTGAATTGTGTATCTGTCAAGCCAGCTGTCATGTGTAGAATGGGACATGGTTGGTTTGAACCCAGAAGTTGCTGTTACTGTGTCTGCTTTACTCACTCTGGTCTTGCTTCTAATTCCATGAAGCAAGAGATGAATTATGCTGTGGCTCAGATTTTGATTCTTTCCAGACTCACGATCTCAAGCTCCTGTCCAAAGGCAAAGAGCATGAAATTCTTAGCCCCACATAACCAACAAGAGCATTGAAGATGCCCAGCACAGCTGATGAGAAATTCGGACATCACCCTTGTGAACCCATGTGGGTTGACTCACACACAGATGTATTGAAAATGAATTTGCTGGGTTTTTTTTTTCTAGAGATTTTTGAAAATTTGGTAATTTAAGGACAGACTAGTGTTACCTACAACTATCTTTAAATTTTTTTCAAATGTACAAACTTTATATATACATTATGCATTTTATAATCTACTGAAAAATATAAGGAAATCTACTATAAACCATTAAAGCTTATCAAAATTGATAGAACAAAAACCCTCTAGAGTATTGTTCCCAGCAGAGAGGAACTGAAATGTGCAGCTGGAGGACTATATGTCATCTGGATCAAAAGAACTGTGGTTTGCTTGAGATGCACGAGACACAGTCTCTTCTTTTGATTGTTATATTTAGTGAATTTTGGATTTCTAGGTAGAAGAGTGGCACAGACATTAGTAAATTTTAGATTTCTGGAGAGTAAAATGGCATAGGAGACAATAGGTTATCAGTGAAACCATGTGCTCTTAAGACCTCCTTCTGGGCCTGCTGCCTAGGCAGCATGGTGCTTGTTTTTCTTCCAAAGTACATAGGAACTATTGCTTAAAGAAACATTGACTCCCAGTAAAGTTTTGTTTTAATTACATTTATGTGTGTGCATATGTGTGCATGCATGTGTGCATATGTGTGCATGCATGTGTGCATTTGTGTGTGTGTGCATGTGTGTGTGTGTGTTAGCTCACCTTTGTAGGTATGAGGTCAACTTTCAGGAATCAGTTTTGTGCTTCCATCATGTGAGCTTAGGGGATCAGATTCAGGTCATCAAGCTTGGCAGCAAGTCTCTTTACCCACTGAGTCTTAAATGGAGAAGGCCTAGGGTCCAGGTTCGAATCCTGCTAGGAGAAGATTGGTTGACCTACCTCCCAGCTCAATAGCACATGCATATTCCCTTGCTTCTGTAGCACATTACAGGAAAGGCAGAGAGAAAGAAAAGTTCTTTTTCTCCCAGGCTTGGTCAAAGTGTAAATAAACCCAATTTCTCTATCAATTTCCATCCTCTAATCTCTTTGGCATAAAGGAAAGCTGAGGTGGCCTGCATAACCTGCATACCCTGCACCAGTGCATCATGGATCATAGCAAGGCATGAGTCATTCACCCATTCATGCATGCCTGAGGAGAATGTAAGTAGGCACCATGGTTCTTAAGAGATCCTGACTTCTCTGCGCACACATCTCAAGGATGTATGTGATGTTTTAATAAAAGAAACATGTTTCTTTTACACAATTGAAAATTGAGTGTTTTCTCTTTGCTCCCACTAATCTGTCCTGCCTTCCTAATGTTCATTCTTCTGACTGACACAGTCAAGAAAGACCTTCCCAGGGGAAGATTTGGTGACTTTTTATGATCATGTCTAAGAGAAATGTTTACTCTAGTGACCTTCATGGCATCAGATCTTCAAAAGCTGCCTTGCTGACTCTCTTTTTTTAAAAAACAAAACATCATCTGGCTCTCATGTCCCCTTGGGGTTTGTGTCTCTGTGAGGCCTGAAGGAGGGTGCCTCGATTGTGCATAATGCACTGTGTCAAATTTGATTCTACTGAGCTGTTGATTTCTCTAAGAGATTCTTTTCACTCTGCCTAAAATGGTAAGACCTGAAATCAAGACAGAGCTCCATTCCTGCCAGCAACTCCACAGGGCTTACCCACTAGCTCTGGCCTTTCTCTGAGAAACTGGTATTTAACAGGTATAACCTTTGCTGTCTGAAAGGCTCCAGGAAGGGCACACCCCTTACTCTTTCTGTGTCAGGCTCTGGAGGGGCAGCCTTCCCCTGCTGTACTTAGCCTTAGGCCCAGGATTTCAGCTCTCTGCTCAAGTACTTCTTGTCCAGAGCAGCATGACTGTTGTCCTATTGATAGAACTTTATAGAGAGAAGAAAGTAAATTAAAAAGCTGATTAAGGCCAGCTCCTCCCTGACCAATCAGTGGCATATGCCTGTCTGTGCCAGCTTCATGGTCAAAATGTTCTGAGACATGGCTGACAAGATACTTTCTGATGCAGACATGGGTTCCTCAGACATCTGGACACCTCTCTGAGATGTATGAACACTAACACAGTGACCTCCACTGAGACAAATAGCGTGCTCAGTCAGTAAGATACTTTACAAATGTATTAGGTGTTGATAGCACCTTTTCGTGTAGACACCAGGGGCTTCACTTGTCTAGACACAGCTGAGACTCTGAAGACAAGGAGAAAACTCATTTCTCCCTTAGGGAGACAAGCCAGAAGTAGAAAGAAAACAACAATCCCCAGAGGACATGATAAGAGGACGTAGCAGTTGTCCCCTCAGTGAGAAATGTGCTTCCAGATCCTAGAGCCCTCTCCCAGGACAGCTGCTTACAGACCCTCCCTGCTAGGCGCGCCTGCTCAGAAAGAGTAGATTTTTTTTCTCTATTTCTTCTTTCCAGGTACTTGTCAAAATCCACTCTTGCTCATCACTGCTGAGCCTGCTGTTTTGATAAACTCTAGTGCAAAAATCATGTCTGCCTTTCCCACCCTTTCTCCTTGCCTCCCTCTTTCTCTCCCTCTCTCCCTCCCTCCTTCTCTTCCTTCCTCCCTCCCTCTCTCCCTCCCTCCGTCTTGTCTCCTTCCAGAAGCTGCTGAGATCTCCAGCTATGCTGCCCTTTAGTTTCGTAAATTCCAATAAACCAAACTTGTCCTTGAGTTTTCTTCTGGATCCATTTTTAAATTCCTTTACCCACAAGGCTAAGGATCTGTAAAAGGGACCCTATGTGTCTCAGTGACATTAACCAAGATAGATACCTTTCCATGCACCAAGCAGTGTTCCTGGGCTGGGGTAGCCTGAGCCAGGAACATCTTTACATGGTTCACACCTGGACACAGAGCAGGCAGTGGGTTAACTCAGCCTCACAGCAGGGTAGGTTTACTTATTTCTCTTCCTTGCTCCAAGGGAAACAGGACAGGACCAGATACTAAATTGGAGACCTGAGTTCTCCCTACATGGGTTGAGGTGACAGAAAGGCCAAAAGGAGACTGAAGATGGTCACTCACAGATGGGGTTGGAAACACCGAATCTGCTTACCTGCACAAACAGGTCCTTTCCCTGTGAAGCATCTCTGCAGCTTGTGTGTTTGGGAGCATGAGCAGACACTGTGTCACACTGATGTCACCCTTGGGTGCTGATGGATCAGACAATGGAGGTCACCTGTCCTCATGTGTACTGATTCATCTCAGAAATGTCTGCATTTGGTTGCAGGTGAAGCTGTGGGCTTTTGCCAGATCCTAGGGGGCTGCCAATATTGAGAAGGAAATATTTCAGTTTACTTGAACATTAAATTTTTTAACAAAATTATTTTATCATTTAAAAGACTAAAGATCTTGACCCCCGCCCCAAGTTTAAGTATAATAACAGTGTGTAGAATACTGAGTTACCCCTCAGGGCAGGGAACCCAGGTTATCCAACAAGGAGCCAATATACATTTTATTTCTGTTGTGGGGTTGAGAAACCCAAATAAAACTCACACCTCAGATCTCATTTTCTTCCTTTTTCTGTTTTTAATCTGACAAAAATCAGCTTTTCTTTTCCCCACAAACTCTAGTTTTAATATTAAGACACAAGGAAACTCACGTTTTCTGTGTCTATTCAGCACTTTTATACCTAATCCTATAAAAATGGTGCATCACTTACAGCAGCACAATGTGTGTCCCGTGTTGCTGCTATCCTGTCTCAGTATCCCAGAGTTATCTCCCTACTCACCAGGATTTGGGACAAGGAAGGTGAGCACTCTACTGCTGAACTAAGCCACAGCTTGTCTTTGTTTAACAAGAGAGCTGAGAGGTGCAGATCTCTGAGATCACCTCCCGAGATCAGGACCTACTCACCATCATACCTGGGTGTGGCCGGTGCACTATTCACCTCAGTGCAGAGGAATGGCCTCACACAGCTCTGAATGTGCAGTGCCTTCCCCATTAGATACTCATAGATGCTACAGTTGGAGTTACTATGGAGAAAATCAAGGTGTCTATTCCTGCCTTGGCATCACCCTCTGTCTGAAGGTCCCAATGTTTGCAGAGCCCAAAGCTGCAGTTGCAAAGGTGGTGCTCTCCAGAGAGGATCCTGGAGAGAACTCCGTGGGGGTCTGAGTTCACCAGTATCCACAAGGGAGGCAGGGCCAGCATTCCCTCAGTATCCCCACACTCTGGGCAATCTTCTGAACCCACCAGGGTCATTAGCACATTCATTTTTTGTTGTCCTGTGCCACCTCAGTGTTCCAGTCCCCACAGATACAACCAGGAAATGGGGGCCATGAGAGTCTGTCCCTTGATAGAAAAATAATTTAATATAGCATGCAAGCAAAATGTGGTCACTAAATCTGATGTTCAAAAGACAGGAATACATAGAGACCGTTTTGCTTCTTTCTCTTGTTCACAAAAAAAGACTATGTGACTTTAAAATTAAAAAAAATAATCATTAGAAGAACAACTAGACCAATTCAACCCAGAACAGGATCACATACCTTTTAAAACCCAAGATCCACTGAAAATCAGTGGATGTCCTAAGTAAATGGCTTAACAGGGAGATGCAGTTAATGAATTGGCAGGTGATTTTCTATTTATCTATTTTTACTATTGAATTTGGGGAAAATGTTGACATACATGGACTTATATTTTAGCTTCAGAAACTGAACATTATCTTGAGCTCCCTGATTTCTTTGTAAATACACATATATTTATTGTTTCTCTCTGGTATTGTGAATAGATATAGCCAAGCAAGTGTTAGCCACTGAATAACTCCACAGACCTGTGTCCTTGCTTTAATATTACTGTGAAGGGAAAAATAAATAGAAAAATTAATAGTCCTTCAAGTCAGCAAGGCGATGCTGGAGACTAACAGATGGCATAGAGCCATTGGCTGAGGAATTCATCAACACGGCAATATAGGCCATTTTAGATTAAATGTGGTTACAGCTACAGAGAATCTCTGCTAGCAACTGTGTACCTAAGGAGTCCCCAGGTGAGTATTTGCACACATGTGGGTTGTCTACACCCTTTCCTCCTTCACGTGCAGTAGAACAGAGTGACAGAGACCCAGTCACAAACTGAGGGGCTGATGTGGGATACAGGACAAATTTACCAAATTCTACTGCCTCAAGTTTCTCTACCTGTGGGATGCCGTAAGTAGGAGTTGTCACTCCAAGTGAATCTGGTGGGTAGGGCCAGTGCCACAAGCCATCTTCCCTAGAGTTCTTGATTCTGGGCCTTTCCAATGTGCTAAGAAAGCTGGTCTACTTAGGTAATTCATGTATTAAGCTTGTGACTTGACTCAGGAGAGTGGGGCTGGAGGAGAGGAAAATATTTGTGAAATTAGGTCTGTAAAGAACTCATCTAGTCTACTGGAAATACAGGGCATTGATATTTATAGACACAACTTGAGATTTATAGCTTAGGACAAAGAAATCTAATGTTGGATGTGTAGAGAGAATTTTGGTTTCTTTGAAAAACACAGAAATATTATGGGGATATGTGGGACAGTGATAGGATGGTTGGTTTTGGTAGAAGCACTGGCTGGAAATAGCCCAGAGACCCAACAGGCGTCCATTGCCTGTGAGGGACAGGCATCTATTCCATTGCGCTCCCAGAATCCAGGCTCCTGACATGTGGCATGGATCTCCATTGACCTGCACTGTTCAGTCACATAGGGCATGCAGCCCCTCCCAACGAGGTAGAGGGCATGACTACAGTCCTCAGACCCTAGGGAGATTTACATACTAATGAGATACCTGAAGGCCAGAGGGTGGAGCCAATTAAGCATTCTCCCCCAGACCCCCTCCCCCCCCATTTAACTCAGGTCTGCCCTGAGTTTCAGGGGGGGGTTCACATCCAGATTCAATTATTATCTGTCATGCCAATAAAGCTGTTTTGGAAACGCATGGACTTTCTCAGGTTATTGGGGCCTTCCGTCTTGCAGCTGTCGTGGAAGACATTCCTGCATTCCAGCCACAGAGACCCACAGGTATATGGTTTTGTTTCAATCAGGTTTGTTGATATAGGGCTGTTTCACAGCAGGTGACTATGATTTGCCTCATGCTCTAGCAGGGGTGTGGTTTTGCCGCTGCAGAGAGTTTCTACAACTGTGTGACATTTTGGAATTCTGGTAATTTTTCAGAGGATATATATATATATATATATTCTTTATAGAGAAGTAAGTACCCTAATTCTCAAAAGAGTATGAAGAAGATGTTGAGACAGGAACCATTCATGAACCCCAAAAGACCACCAAGGAGCCAATTCCTATGCAATCACATTAGGGTCTCTTTATTTAAGATCAAGCTTGGGCTCCCTGCCAGCCCTGACACAGCAGGATGGGAAGGTGGAGCCCCCAGTCCAGTTTCAGGCAAGCATTTATAGAGCCAAGAAAGGGGTATCTTGCTTGACACACATCTGATTGGGGGGCCATTATGACCTTTAATGTATTTGGCTGGTGCTGGGAGCCAATCTGCAAACTTGACTTCTGTTTTTCTCCTGATTGGTGGTTGCTAGGAAGTGAAATGTCAGGGGCAGGCTTTAACCTAGAGGTCCAGATTTGTTGGAGAATAACCTGGAAACTGGTGCTAGATAACAATTTGTTAGTTAATTCAAGTTCAAATTTAGGTCAGCTTCTCTAAGATGGAGTCTGAAGCCAAAAGAACCCAAAAGATGGAGTCTGAACCCAAAAGTCTCTCAGAAGTAAGGAAAACTTGAGAAAGTGGAAAATGATAATACTGTAGACTAGAAAAAGCCCAGTCTGTAGTAAGAGGGATTCGCAATGGAATAGAAATGACGGGGAGAGGAGCCAGACATCCCATGAGGGAGTGATCCTGCCGTATGCCTCAGAAGAGAGGCCCATACACCATGATGGAATCCATTTCTTGTGTGTGTGTGTGTGTGTGTGTGTGTGTTTGTACACATACATGAGAGAAAGAGAGGGGGAGGAAGAGAGAGAGGTATGAGTGGGTGTTCACATGAGTGTGGCCCCACATATGTGGAGGCTGGAGGGTGATGTAGGAAATTATCCTCAGTTACTCTTCCACTTTACCAAGACAGGGTCTCTAAATCAAACCCAGAGCTAACTGATATGGGCAGTCTTGCTAGTCAGCTTACTCTGGGAATCCTGTTTGGAGTTACAAGAGGGCTCCACACCCACGTGAGTCCTAGGGACCCAAGTTCTGGCCCTCCCACTTTCAAGACAAGCAATTAAACACAGAGCCATCCCTCTACTCCAGGTATCAATTTCTTTATAGAAGCATCTTCATCTAAGTTCCTAGGCAGTTCCCCACATTCCAAGCCAGTAAAACATCAGACACACGGCCTACATATCCTGAGGGAATGTACAATTTAATAGTGTCATTGTGACATTGCAAAGATCCCAAACTCCAGTGTTCTTAGTGAAACCATGTCTGAGAATACAGCACTATCCCATCTCTGGAATCCTGTATGCCTCCAAAGTTTGGCTTTCTAGCTAAAATTTTCCTGTGTCTAAAATAGACATGACACGTTTAGCACTTGGCTTTAACCTTTATTGGATGGTAGCTGTCTAGTTACAAATAATATCTCTATATCGCATTTTGAAGACATTTCTAGTTACATCATTTAATTCTCATTCCAAGTACTTAATCATTTGTTCATTAACAAATAAGCATTCAGCCGTAACCACAGCCAGCCAGTGTTTGAGATTCTGGAATGTCCTTAGGGATATTCTGCTAATAAATACCTTGTTCCTCCTCATGATGCTAACACCACACCACGAAAGGACAACTAAGTTAGTAATTAAATAAGAGTTCAGTACCGTGTTCTGGGAGCTGATACATACTGATGTATACCACGTGGGGTAAGTGAGCCTCCATAAACCTGGTGAAGAAGACTGAGAAGGTGTGCTCTGGGGGTATGGGATGAAGATGTTCCAGTGAGAAGCCTTTGAGTGGGTTTATCAGAGAGAAGGAAACGGATGAAAAAGCACTGGGATAAAAAAGAATTGCAAGCAGAAATCACAGCTGGGGAGAAGGCCTGTGATGGAAAGAAGAACTTGGTTTGATATAGTTCTACCATGCAGGCAAGGAAGCTGGAGCAGAATGGAAATGGGGGGTGAGGGAGGAAGACAGAATAGGAGGAGGGACGGAATCAGGTCTTTGAGGGCCCAAAAGATCAGCATGAAGGGTGAAGGTTACACTAGACTCTAAGCCTAATGAGGGTCAGTACAGCAGCTCCATTGTCTGGGGCCTGAGTGGGTGTGTTGAAGATGAATGTGGGAGGGGCAGGTCCAGTTGGGATACTGTAGAGAAATGAGTGCAGTGATGCAGAAGAGTTGGGGGCGGTTGGGGGGGTTGAAAGTGCAGGCTGGTACTGGAGCAGCTAGAAGTCAAGATGGCGGGACACTGCAGCTCTTTGAAAGCCGAGCCACACTGTCACTGCTGAGGGACTAGAGGTAGACTGTGGAATCAGGAACACAGCAAAGTTGTTGCTTGGGCCAAGAAACAGAAGGGAAGACTCTGACATGCACTAGATTCAGAGACTCTTTTCCCCCTGTTTTTAAGAGAAATTAGAGGGAGATTTACTGTGGTAGCTACTGGGGCTAAGTTTTAGGCTGGTTTTTAAATGTCTATAGAGTTCAAGTTAACAGTTACATCTAAAAAGTTATTGTTTGGGAGAAAGGATAGGGAAGGTAGGGAAACAGTTATCTATTTAGAGGGCTTTTCAGGCAACAAGCTAGAATTCCAGAGGAATGGTGAGAACATATTGTGGATTGGAAAAGCAAGGATTCAAACAAGAGACTTGAGATAAGAAATCTTAGAATACAGAGGATGAAGTCTTTAATGACTCACGTTGGGTTGGTGACTGACATCTTGTTAGGAGGCATGGTGAGATGGCAAGACTTGTGGGTGTTCTTGAGATGGTAATGAGGGTCTCTATAACAGAAAGGATGGTCTTGGGTCTCAGGTGTATCTGTTGTTTCCCTCTCAGAAAAAAATGACTTCCCTGTCCCTGTGAGTGGTTGGAGATTCCATGAGAGAGGTCACCTCAGGTCAGTCATGGTCCATTGGAGAGGAAGCTCTAGGATGGATTAAAGATCCTTTGCTCCACTAAGATCAGGAAAAAAAGATAGTTTGTGTGGTCTGTGAATTACTCATGGGGTCATGTAAAGACCTGTCATTTCCTCTCTGTAAATAACAGAGCAGAGAAGTATCTTCGTATAACCAATTTAGAAAATCTAGAAAGAAAGCTGTGTCAATGACATATTAGAAGTAACGATGTCAGCCATAACAATACCCATGGAAAAGAAAAATAATCTTGAACTTTAAAGTAGAGTTGGAAAGGAAAATGAAATTTTTGGTAGACTATCAAGATATAGATAACCAAATCTACCAATAATTCTTATAGGGTTGGTGTTTCAGAACTTGATGTTTTAACGTTTGTTTAACACTTATTTAGCAGACACAGATACAGAGAAGTATGACAGGAACTGGCCTTCAGTGACCTTTAAGGGTTTCACTAGAAAAGCACAGAACACTTTACTGGAAAAATAAATCAAATACCATAATTATTTCAACACCATCTTTACATAGTATTTAAATACGAGCTAAGTTCTGGCCACTCGTCAGTGATAATCTTGAATGTCATTACACTACAAGGGGTCATCAGTGTTTCCTTCATAGGATGCATGTCTAGCCTGGGTGATTTGATTGAGGTCTTAACAACCAGTATCATGTGCAGAGGCAGAAAGCAAACATGTGTCATTCCCGTGCCAAGGAGATTTATCACTGTGAGTGAATGGAGTGTAAATGGAACGTCTGCTTTCAAGCCAGTTACTTAGCCATTAAATCCTGAAGAAAAAAAAAGAGCAAGTTTAAAATAATGAGAAAGTTTTGCTTATTTAGATGATGAGGAGTCACTTCAGGATGTTGAATAAGGTAACCAAATGCTTTTACAAACAGCTACATTCTTTAACTTCTATGTTTCTTTCCATGTTTCTTTGTTTCTTTCTTTGTTTCTCTTTTTGTCTTTTTTTTTTTTTTTTGCTTTGTTTTTCTTTTTGAAGTAGGATTTTGCTACGGAGCCCACACCAGCCTCAGAGTCCTGTCTCTGTCTCCCTGATGTTAGGATGACTGGCATACACCACCATTGATGCCAGAGCACAGGCTTCCTTTAAAAAATTCACCCAGGGCTACAGAGATTGCTCAGTAGTGAAGAGCACTTGCTGCTCCTATAGAGGACCAGGGTTTGATTCCCAGCACCCACATGGTCACTTGCCACTCACTGTTCATAACTCCAGTTCAAGGAGAGCTGATACCCTCGTCTGACCTCCTCAGACACTACGCACACATGGTGCACAAATATACATGGGTGCAAAACACTTATACACATAAATCTTTTTTTAAAAATTATTTAAAAATAAACAACGATTCCAAAGACAAAAGAGGAGATCTAAGAATCTGTGATACTGGATTTAGAGAAATAGATTTCAAAAATCATTGAGAACTGGTCCAGAATAAAGGAGATTGGGGCTGCAGAGATGGCTCAGTGATTAAAACTGCTTGCTGTTCCGTTCCCAGCACATGTTGGGCAGTTCACAGATACCTATAATCCCAGCACCAGAGGAGCTCTCTTCTGGCCTCTGCTGCCACTTACATTGACGTAGCATGCACACACAGAGACATGTGCACTTATATACATAGAAAGAATCAAATCTTTTTAAAAAGCAACAGCGGAAAAGATGATAGGAAGTCATTGAACGTAGTGTTAGGAAATACAAGCATATATTCAAAATGATTCCAAATATATTAGTCTAGAAGGACTGTAAGACTATGTAGGAAGAAACAACACAAGTCAATGAGAGAGAGAGAGAGAGAGAGAGAGAGAGAGAGAGAGAGAGAGAGAGAGAGAGAGAGAGAGAATATGAAACGGACCTCACTAGAATAACCTTATTTCTAAGTCAAGCTTTGTGGCACCCAGGACACTGCGTTATTGGGGGTTATTAGCGATATCCTTGACTACAAGGGAAGTCTATGTCTCAAACAAACAGAAATGAGTAGAATTAATACTCCCAAGTCTCCCTGTATGGAGGGTTGAGGATGAAATAAGAATAACATTTAATTCTAGCTTTTCACTTTGAAGATGCACCAAGGAAAATTGAAACCTCTGGCAACAGTGTTTGATGAGCCTGCCGTCTATCCTGAATCATCCACTCCATGGAGTTCCTCAGTATGTGAACCACCCTGGATCCATTCATTAGTCCCAACGGGACAATCTTCACTGCGCAGGCCTGCAGAGAGGGCGTTACACAGCCATGCCCCCTGCCCCAAGCCTATCCAGAGCCTCTCTGAAGCGCAGCACTTCAGATGGGGTTAGTACTCTTCACTTCTGGCAGCAGCAGCAAGATCAAAAAGACCCGTGGGAGTCCAGTTTCCAGGTCCTGCTTCTGTCATGGGCGGTAAGATAAGAGGAGTTGAGTCACAGACAAAGAAGTAGGGTCTGAGAACACCAGAGAAGAGATGGTTGAATGTGTAGATATAAGACCCATTTGTGACATTGTAGAAGGAGATTTCACCGGCTTCGTAGTCCAGAAAGATCCCAATGCGGCGAGGTCGCTCATCTTGGAGCACAGGCACTGAGGGAGAGGACAGGACCATGTACTCGTTCCCCCTCAGCAGCCACATGGCCCAGATGCCGTTCTCTGGAGATGGTGTGGTCTCCCCTTTTCTCAGCACTGAGTCTTGGCAGACCCCTAGCCCCCACTCTGCTCTTTCCCCCACGACGACTTCCCAGTAATGCCTCCCAGAGGAGAAGCCCTGGAGGCCCAGGATGCAGGGCCAAGTGTCAAAGCGCTCAGGGTTGTTGGGGACATCCCTCCAGACCTCCGCATCCTGCACACTGCGTAGGTCCGCCGTTAAGAGCAAGCTTGGGTGGGCAGTGGCCGGATCCAGCTTCACGTCCACTGTGGAAAGAGTTTTGCAGAGCACAAAAGTAAGCAGAATGCATGATAAAACCTTCCCTTCCTCCTCTCCCTCCTCTTCCTTCCTTCCTTTTTCCCTCCCTCCCTCCCTCCCTCCCTCCCTCCCTCCCTCCCTCCCTTCCTTCCTTCCTTCCTTCCTTCCTTCCTTCCTTCCTTCCTTCCTTCCTTCTACTAATGTGTTGAGGACAAGCCCTAGAGCCTTGTGTATCCCTGAGCTTCAGTTCCAGCTTTTGAAACCTTAGACACCACTAAGAACCCTCATGATTTCTCGTTTCTCTCATCTAGAATAGCTGAGCCTGACAAAGGCCTTGATTTTGGCCTCACAGAACTCTGCAGTACACAGTGGGACTTCCATAGCCCCCCAAATGCCATAGTTAAACCCCGTTACTTTGTGTGTGAACAAAAACTAAATACATAAAAAGAAAAGTATCAGAATGTGTGTGGCCTCCAGACAGCTAACCCCACAGAGGTTCCGGGAAGGAGTAGACAGGGTTGGGGGTGTATAGGATTGGGGGTGAGGCAGAAGCTGACCCTCCTCTCCTTGCTCCCTGCTCACCTCTTCTGTCTGCCTGTCCCTCTGCATCCTCTGTGACACCTTCACAATATGGACAAGTGGTGTCCTCCTGTGCTCTGTAAGCTGGCCTAGCAAATTAATTGTATTAACTGACCCTGAGGAGAGGAGTCCTAAGAAAGTCTATTGACAGCTGGTTGGTCAATCAGAAGTAGAGGCCAGGGCCAGTCAACTGTACCGCTTTTTGCCAGCTATTTAAAGATGACACAACACCTATACTCCTCAAACAGTTCTATAAAATGAAAGGAACGGGATGCTACCAAACTCACTCTGTGGAGCCAGGATCAGCCTGATGCCAAACCGAGAGAAAGGCACAACAGAAAATGACAAACTTCCCTGATGAAAATGGATGCACAAAATATTTAGTAAAATACTTCCAAACCAAATCCAAGAACACATTAAGAATATTCCATTATAAAGTTGGTTTCATTCTAGCTATGAAAAGGTGGTTCAATAAACACAAGTCAACATATGCAGCCCAGCCGTGCTGGCTGTTCTTACATCAAATTGACCCAAGCTAAAAGGAGGGGATTTCGATTGAGAAAATGCCTCCATAAGATCTGGCTGTAAGGCATTTTCTTTTATTTTTGGTTGTGAGCCTAGCCTTTAATGACTGAGCCATCTTTCCAGCCCAGGCATTTTCTTAATTAGTGATTGATGGAGGCGAGCCCAGTTCATTGTGGGTGGGGCTACCCCTGAGCTGGTGGTCTTGGGTTCTATAACAAAGCATGCTGAGCAAGCCATGTGAAGCAAGCTAATAGCCAGCACTCTTCCATGGCCTCTGTATCAGCTCCTGCCTCCAGGTTCCTGCCCTGCTTGAGTTCCTGTCCTGTCTTCCTTTGTTGGTGAACTGTGATGTGGAAGCAAAAGCTGAGTAACCGCCCCACCCCCAGCTTACTTTGGCTATGATGCTTCATCACACCAACAATAACCCTAACTAAGAGGCCAGCACGTAAACAGACCTAAGGACAGGAATCACATCACCGTCTCCATGCATACAGGAAAGACCTTTAAGGATGCTAAAAATCCCCTTTTGAAAAAAAGCCATGAAGAAACTAGGAACAGAAGAGATATACCTCAATATAATAAAGGTTATAAGATAAGCATAACATTTTTTAAGTTAAGGATGAGGCAGGAATATACACAGTGTATTCACTGTGTAGTGCTTGAAGTCTTAGAGCAATAAGGCAAGACATAAAAAGGTTATAAAACAAATTTGAAGAAAAAATAAATTATTCCTACTTACACATGGTACAATCATATACTTAAAAGGACTTTACTGGGAAACTTTAGATCTGATCAACACTTCCAACAAAGCAGTAACCCCATACAACTCACGCACAAACATCAGTATCGTTTCTGTCTACAAACTGATCTTGATGAGGAAGAAAAATACTATTCATGATAGCTTCTAAAAAGTCAAAATAAGACAAAATATAACAATGAAAGTCCTCCCCAAAATTCTGGGGATGAACCTATCCAAGAAATGGGAGAGCTTCTACAAAGAAAACGCTGAAGCATGGAGGGAAGAAACTGAAGGCACCAGTAGACGGTGGAAAGCCCACCCTGCTCATGGACTCGCAGAATCATTGTGAAAATGGTCAGGTTACTTAAAACAAGCTACAGATTACAGTGATCCCAATCAAAATCCCAGTGGAAATCTTAGAAATAGGAAAAACAACCCTAAAATTCACATGAAAGCACACAGGACAGAGAACTCAAAGCACTCCTGAACAGAAAAAGCAAGGCTGAAGGCATCACAATACCTGATCTCAAATTATACCACAGAGCCATAGTGACAAAGTTAGTGTGATGTTAATACAAAACCAGACACGTGGAACAGTGGAATGCAAGAGAGGACCCAGCTGTAAAATCATACAGCTACAACCAAACAAGTCTCAGCAAAAAGTGCCAGTGTCATGCACTGGGGAACATAGTCTCTTCAAATGGTGCTGGGGACACTGGATATCCACATGCAGGAGAATACAGCTACTACATCTTTACCTTTCACCTGACACACAAGTCAACTCAATATAAATAAGACCTGAGCTGAAGACCTGGAGCTCTGAAGTTGGTAGTGGGAATATCTATCCTTCATGCAGATTTAAGATATGAAAGCAGAAGGGGGATATTTGAATGAGGGACAAAGACCAACAGGAGGTAAGAGGGCCACAGCGGGTAATGGGGTTGAGAATGAGCAAAGTACAACGTCACACAAACATGAAAATTTCATAAAGATTTCATTTCTGGCCATGGGAAGGTGGCTCTGGGGTTTGGTTCCTAACACCCACGTAGTGGCTAATAACCATCTGTAACTCCAGTTTCAGAAGAGCCCTCTTCAGGCCCTAGAAGGCACTGTATATAAATGGTGAGGCAAAACACACTCATGTATAAATAAAAATAAAGAAAAACATTTTAAAGAAAGAAATTCATTACTTTGCATGCTTATCAAAAAAAAGTTTGAATGGAGCTCCCCTTGCCCCCTGCCTAGCAACACAGGCCATAGCCTGTGTTACTGTTGTCACGGGGAAGGGTGTCAGTCCTGTAGGGTGGTCTGTCAGCCCAATTCCATCTCTGGACTGATCTTGTCAGAAAGTGAACTGAGTTAGAGTCACAACTGGAGAATCCATTGGGGCATCAATCAGCTGTTATGGGTAAAACACATTTTGGTGACCAAAGGCACGCTGGAGTCATTGAGAGATCAGGGGGAAAATGATAGTTTTTGTTTTATTTGTTTTATTTGATGATGCACCAAGGCAGAGGTCAAGCTCTGGTCCCATAGTCTACTCATGCCAGCATGCTCTCAGGTAAGCCTTTGCTGATTTCCGCCTCTAGGATTTAGGGCTCTGTCTGTCACCGCTGCCTGATGTCCACGTCAGCTACACTCACAGCCTGGCCCAGGTATCAAGGCTCTGTCTACAAAGGCAGCCCTGCTGTGGGTAAGAATAGGACAGAAGCCTCGGAGCCAGAGGGGAAGAAGCGAATCGTACAGCTTAGTCTGCGCATGTGCACACCCTGGTCTTAGTTTATCTTTTAAACACATTGTGAGACTTATGGGCAACATGGAGAGGAATTGAGAGTTTATCGTTCTCCAGTTCTGGCCCAAACTAATTTCCTATGACCTATTCTTGTCTCCTGTTCTTTTTGTAAAGTGGACCCCGCAGTGGGCCTGGTTGCCTACCTTGGAACTTCCTCAGCATCTCCCTCATCCCAGGGATTCGGCACACAGTCTTTAGCTCCATAGGGATCGCCTCTGGTTCCACCCTTGTGATAGCTTCGCTTCTGGAAACATAGGTGTCAGGGTGGTCTCCAGGGGCCTCCCTCCCCTGCACCAGCCACCCCACACTGATTCAGAAATGAAACTTACCGCATCAAGACTCCTCTTGCCCCCTGGAAACGAAAGACAAACCAGGATGAGCCGGATCTCTGATTTCTTTCTGAAGTCAGGCCGGACACATAGTAAAGACGTCATTAGAAATATTTGAAAGTTGCTAACATCTAAGATGAAATGTCGGGGTACTTTAGTGAACTTTAATGTAATGTAAATAAATTTACAGTATTTACAGTAAATAAGACTTTACATAATCAGTCAGTCACAGCCAGAGCAGAATCATGCTGCATGTCGTTTCTGTCCATTCCCTATAAATCCATCACCACAGCTGCTTCCTGAATTAGTAATTCTGCCAACTGGCTGCTTTGATAGAGTTAGAGCTTCCACGTAATGAAGATAGAATTGGGAAGGGACATCAAATATTTGAAGGATTTATTTCAGGTAAACACACACACACACTACCTTTAATGCCTTTGTAAGTGAATACTAAATATCTTTGAACCATCACACCAAAGCTGATCACCTGATCTACACTGATAAGAAAGGGAACCATTCATATCTAGCAGCGTTTTCTCTTTTAAAAGATGCGAATATGTGTCCGAGTCACCTGTAATCTAAAGATAGTCAACATCTACATTCCAGCAAACTTCCATTTGTTTAATGTATGTCATTTAAGTTTTCGCATTAGTGTGAGCTCTCTAGGGTCCCCTCTGATCGCATGCCTTCTGCACCAGTTTCTATACTCTTTTACGGAGAGTGAGTAAGCCTAGGTGTTGTGACAAGATCCCACCTCTATCCCTTAGCTTCACACCTGCCTCCCATCCCTGGAGCTTGCCTCACCTCCAGCAGCCCTAGAGCTGGCTGCTGGCTCCTCTCTTCCAGCTCTTCAGCCAGTTCCTTCAGGGCCTTGTTCTGTTGGGCCAGCCTGTTCCTACTGTCACGCAGTCTCTGCAGGATTGCTCGCTCCTCCTCTTCCAGGCGCCTCAGTTGCAGCTGCTCCTCCTGGGCCAGAAAACCCCTGTGTTTCTCAAACTCCAGCCTGAAACGTTGTCTCTGCATCTCTACTTTCTCCTGTGGGGACACAGCAGGCAGGGTCATGGAGATGATGTCAGGTGCAACTGGGAACTCCTGCTCTCACGTGTGGAGCAGTGGAGCTGGGGGGACAAGCCCAGAGTCCTCTCTGCTCTTCTGCCCATGAACTGACTGTTGGCTGTATCCTAACAGCAGGCAGAAGCCAGAGACCATCTGTATGAGGGGAGTCTGGCAAAGCAGCAGTTTGAAAAAGGATGCTGGACCCAGGATCTCAATTTGGCATAGGTTTGAAGCATTTCTAGATACAAGGTTTAGTATCATATGCAAAATAGGAGAGAAGTGTAGCAAGGGGAAGTCAGTGACCGTCTGTCCATCTGTGAACAAGATCCAGCATAGGGTCACCACACAATTCTAGTTACTATTTATTCTACTAGGACTAGCCACTATGTCTACTAGACACAAAAGAGATATTAAAGAGATTTGTAATGGAAAAGCTTGAGATTGAGAACAGGTGTTCTTTTTAATGCTCCTGTGTGGTGTGTGTTTGTGTGTGTGTGTGTACACCTGTGAGTGCATATGTAGAGGACAGCCGAAGATTTGCTTTAGGTGTCTTCCTCTACTGCTCTCTACATAACGACAGGGTTTCTCCTCGTACCTGGTGCTCACTGTTTAAGCTAGGCTGGCCAGCAATCCCTAGGAATCTGCCTGTCTTTGCACTCCCACCCCCAGCACCAAGGTTTCAGACATGCACTGCCACACCAAGCTTCTGATGTGAATGCTGGAGCTCTGAGTTCAAGTCCTCATGGCAGGACAAGCACTTTATCTGCTGAGCTGCCTCCCTGGCCCTGACCGTTCTTTACTACATGGTAATGGTGGTTAGCATTTTCTGCAGAGCCAAGGAAGAGCTAAGTGTCCCTCGGGCACTGGCTCGCACCTTAGCTTCACGTTTTTGTCCTGGTCTTCACCTGAAGATCTCATGTCTACAACTCCTAAAGTGATCCAAGAAATAGATTTTACTACGGGTCATTGTATCTCAATTTGATTCCCTTGAAATTAGTATTTTGGAAACCAGTTGTAAACTGAGTGTAAGAGGCAAATTATCCCCCAGAGCATCTGCCTTCTGCTTCAAATATTTATAATTTCCTGGTTTCACTGAAGGTCAGGATGCCATTTTCCCCTTAGAACCAGCTGTATTAACAGTCCTTTAAGACATGCCTTCCTCCAATTTTTCATCCTTCCTTCTTTCACCATCTTCTAAATCACTCCATTCATATGGTCATGGCCACCTTCTAAAATTAAACAGACTGGAACTTCATGCCCTTATTTCAAAAAGGTGAAGCTTCTTTTACTTATACATAACACTCTGCACTGTGGTCACATGAGTACTGTTGCACCAGACTGAAGGCATAGTTGTAGGGTTACAGTGGGTCTGGGGGTGATGGTGAGGAGAGGCTTCTGCAATCCATCTGCCCTTGTTTCTTCCTTCTGTGTGTGATTGTTACAAGTGCTGCGACAGGAAGATCACGATGGTATTTATCAAACTTTTCTTGTTTCCTGTGTCTCCTGTGGTTGAGTTACTAACTGTAAGCCGTGCAGGAGCACTTGTCTTCAAACAGGAATCTTAGCATCACATGTATGTTAGCATACACTAGAGGCTGTAGATGTGAGGACCCAGGTCTTGTTCCCAGTCTTTGCTGATTGTCTAGGTCCACAGGCAGGTCAAGAGCAAGTGACTTAGACTATAAGCCTGGATGTCATTAATTTGAGAACCAATGTCTAACTTCACTCACATTGGACACTGTGGTTGGAACGGAATGAGACTTATCCCAGAAGAAAAATGTAGGGGAAAAACAAACACAAACCAACAAACAAACCAACAAACAAAAATAAAACCAGGTTCTATGGGGTAGGGGAACTATCTTTATATAAAGGAATTTCAACAAAAACAAGAAGAGAAGATTCAGAAAAATATAGAAAAGGTTATTTGAAGAAGGATGAAAGTAATATATCTTGGATATCATGCAACACGTTGCATATATAATATGCCCATGATTTCTAAGTTGCATAGTCTGACACCATTGAGAGTCCGATCAGGTGACTCTCTGTCTCAGGTATAGGTAGAATCTTGAACACTGTATTGGGTGTGTCCAGCCCACAGCCCATAGGCCATCTGCTAGTGTGCTAGGGCAGCTGTGAGTGCCACCCAACACATTTGTAGATGACAGTGTTATGTCTTGATGTCAAAGGGTGGGAACAGTGTCTGGTACCATTCCTGGCTCTGTCCAGTAGGTGGCAGCAGCGTGCTCCAAGTTGTTACTCATTCCTGAGATACCCCAGGTTAAGAAGCGTCCTGTCAGCCGGTATGCAAATGAGATGCGGAAGAAATAAACTTGGCTGGTGAGGTGCAGAAGAGGAATGTGTGGGTGAATGACAGCAGACAGCTGGCTGTCCTTCTGTGTACAGGATGGTTGCTGTTCTCTGCACTCTGCTATACATGCTGTGTAGATCTGAATTTTCATTCATCTTACAGATCTGCTTATGTATTGTAGGCTAAGGTGATTGGGTGCCAGTAGTGTGTTTGACAGTAAGACTTGGATAGCAAGACCACTTACTTACTTAAGTCAGGGTATATGAAGAGGATTTTAAAAGGGACAGGTTGGCCCAGGAAGGCACTATGATGTTTTCCTTGAGGAAATAATGAGTTGGAACACTCATAATGAGTGAGAAAGAGTGGAACGTGATGGAAGAACAGCTCACATCATCAGCCTGCAAGTTCCCTGAAGCCACAGTTCTGTCTCACCTTCCAGATGATGGTCTTCTTTCCCACGTTGGCCTCCTGGGTCAGAGCTTCTTCCATTTCCTTCTTCACAAGCTCCAAAGCAGCTTGGAACATCCTCTGTTTGGAAAGACAAGACCATTGTAGATGCACTCTCTCAGGTCTTAGAGCTTGCTTAGATGTAAAGTACAAAGATCAGCCAGGGACTCACCAACTGACCTCTGGACTCAAAAGATACCTGCCTCATCCGGTGCCGGACACCAAGATGTGCCTAAAGATGTGTCATTATGTCACTCTTTCCAATAATAATTAAAATGTTAAAATGTGAGGTTAAAAAGAGAAGGTAACAATAGAGTATAATAAGGGGGTGTAATGTATTAGTGGTCAGAAATACAATTATAATGACAAATAGTTGTGTTTCATAAAATATAATGCCAATTTTGAAAAAATGTTTACAGTGAATATATAAAAGCTGTATTGCAGCAGAGGAAATGCTGGCTGCTATCAACAGACTAAAGGGTTATTTATCACTTAATATAAGGACTTTAAAACATTTATTTAGTGTGTGTGTGTGTGTCCTCGAGAGTGCCAGAGACACATATGGAGGATAGATACGATTTGCAGGAGCCAGTTATCCTCCCATCATTCTGGGTTTGGGGATCAATCTCAGATTGTCAGGCTGGCAGTGAGTGCCCTGCCCAGGGAGTGGAGAGGACACAGCAGAAACTCTGTCTCCTTTCAGCACCAGGACCCCGCAGGAGGCACATGTGTATACTTGATTACAGAGAACACATACACAAATATGCTTTGGAAAGAAAACTATATGAACCCCACCACAAAAGCTACTCAATAAACCCTGCATACACATGGTTCACACTTGAAAGGCAAGCACTATAGGGCTGTGTAGAGTGTGCATATAAATGGCCTTGGAACTCATGGTAGTGCCTGACAAGACTGGGTGGGATTTGCTTTGCTGTTAAGACATTTAGCTTAGCAGACTGGAGTAAAACTCCACCAGCCTAAAGAAACTGGTGAGCCACACCAAGTTGGTGACAAACAGCACAGCAGGCAGAGGGACAACAGTGACAGGGCAGATTCTGCTGGATCTGTCTGGTTAGGATAAGAGCTGTGCTCGGTTAGCACACGACCTTAAGCAGCTACCGCTGATTGGCTGAGAGGTCTAGATGATGTTTATTTGGCATTTAATTGAGGACAACAACAACAAAAAAAGAAAACCCCTGCGGAATATTTGTAGAAAACAGTATCAGAAACGTATTGTTGATCAAGCTCTGTGTGACATTTTCAGGACTTAAGCAGGTGGCATCACAATTTTAAAATCTGACTAGAAACTAACTCCTGCCTAAGCTTTTTTGTTTTTTGTTTTTTGTTTGTTTGTTTTACAAAATCGAGGAAAGCAAGCAGGAAAATCAAGAGAGATATTCCCAACGAGTTGAGGAAAATAGCCTAATTTTTAATTTTAGAGAAAATCAACCCAGCAAACATTTTAAGAAAGCTAGTGCTCCTTGCAACTTGGTGGTCAAGCTTGTCAAGGAAGGAAAACCACGCTGGCGTCCCTTGTGCTGGTTGTTCAGGAAGTTGGAAACGTAAATGTTCTTTAAAAAACGTGTCCAGCAACTTCGGAGGAAGTTGAGCAGCCTTCTGCAGTTACCCAGATAACACACACAGAGGCAAGAAGCAGTAGGAAACCTCTCCTTAGAGACTGGAGTCTGTGCTCAGCAGGGGGAGAGCCGCAAGCACGCTGCAGGAGTGGCCCGTTATGATGGAGGCTGGACTTAGCATATGCCCAACCCCGGGTTCCCAGGGGCGAAAGCCGCTCCAGCTTCAGTGAGTGTGAGCTAGTACGAATGGGGAGGAGACCGGGGAAGGAAGGAGAGTGGGAGTTAATAGTTACTACTTACGAGTAGCACCGTTTGGCTTTGTCTGGGATGTTTCCTTTCACATTCTAAGATACCTGCCCCATTGTCATCCCAATTTCCACATGGGAACCTGAGCTGAGGCTCACCTGGTAGCGGCTGGCTGCCTCCTGCAGCGACTCTGTGCGGTGGCTCCGGTGCTCAAGGCTGGTATCGCAGACCCAGCACAGCATCGCCTGGTCCTCTTCACAGAAGCGGCTCAGTTCCTCACCGTGCCTCGCACACTGACGCGACCCCGCCTGTCCCGTGCCCAGCCCTAGCTGCCGCACGCTGTCCACCAGGCTAGCCAGCTGCCGGTTGGGTCTGAAGTTGGCGGGCCTGAAGGGACCCCTGCACTGGGGACAGGCATAGAAGCCCTGAGCGCTATCCGACTTCTCGCAGAACTCCGAAATGCACCGCAGACAGAAGCTGTGGCCGCAGTCCACGCTGATGGGCTCCTGCAGGAAATCCAGGCACACGGAGCACCGCGCCTCCTCCTGCAGCCGCTCCCCGGGTGCCGCGGCCATGGCCCTAGCTTGTGACAGCAGCTCCTATTGCCCTAGAGGCCTGCATAGAAGGGAGGAAACCCAAAGGAGAGGAGCAGGCCCTGACAGTGTTATCGCCTCTGTTGGCCTGGATCCAGCAGCCCAAAAGAGCCACTCCTGGTGACAGCAACAAGTCCAATGACTGTCACCTCAGACACCCATCAGCTCCTCCTCTGTTTTTTCCATTTCTTCCTTCCCTAGATTTATTTTGAGTCTAATATAATGCAGCATTTACGTCACCCTAACTCACATTTAGAGGCGATTGAAGCTTATGACATTTTGTAGAATGGATGGAACCCAGGGCTTCACACAAGCCAAGCAAATTCTACCACTGGGGAACACCCCCAGTCTCTTCTTACCTCTTATTTTGAGACAGGAGATCTACCAAATTTGCCTAGACTGGCCTTGAACTCACTTGTAGTCCAGATTGTCTTTGAACTCTCTGTGTCACCTAGTCTGATTTTGAACATCCTATTCCTGGCTCAGCATCTCAAATAGCTGGAAAGATGGGACAATACCATCAAGGCCAACAAAGTTGTCCCCCCCCAGTAAAAAAAAAAAAATTAATTTAAAGCCCATAAGATGGCTTAATAGGCAAAGATGCTTGCCATTAAACCTGACTTGAATTTGAGTCTCCAGACTCACATGGTTGAAAAGAGACATGGCAAAAGTTGTCTTTTGGCCTCCATGTTAGTGTGGCACACACACACACACACACACACACACACACACACTACGAATAAACTCAAATGTAAGATAAACAAAAGTTCACAGAATTTCCTGAAGCATGAGGACTTAGAGTTAGCTCTTGAGTCTATCTGCACACATTACACATGAAGTTGGCTTGCAGTGGTCTCCCTGCTAGTAGGGAAATATCAGAAATGAGCCCACCTCTTAGGAGTCCATCATACTACATCAGCCAATGTGGGGCACATACAACTGCCCTCCCCCCCCCCACACCCACTTACTGAAGGGTACCAGGGACCTCCCCTGCTGTAATTACTATTTTAAAAAAAAAACTTGTAAAAAAAATGCTCATATTTTTCTCAATCTTCCTTTCTCCAAACTTGAGGTTTTCTACTTTATGAAATAAACTACCACTTGAAGGACAGATACAAGGGATGACATGTGTGGTAATGGCAGATGGGCAGCCCAGCATGGATGAAAATAGTATAACAGACGCCCTCCGGCCCCAGGAGGCCAGAGAAGGCCCAGGGTCCCCTGGAGTTACAGGTGCTTGGGAGCCACCTGCCATGGGTGTCAGGATTGTAACTCAGGTCTTCAGCAAGAACAACAAGCCCACCTCTCCACCTCTGAAAGGAACAATTTTGAGTCAGCCCATGAAAATTGATTCAGGAAGGCTGATGTGATTCTGTAGGAATAAGTCAATCTCATAGAAGATGTGTTGTGACTTGGTCCCGTGAGGAGGCAGGACTGGGGTGAGCATGGTGACGTGTTAATGTCTGTCACCTGAACTCTTTGGTGGCTGGCACCCTTCTAGCACATTCATCCATCCATCACTAGCATATATGTGTTTGTTGGGAGTCTTGAGTCTCGGGGGCAGTATTGGATACTAAGGTACAAGGAAAACTCTGGAGGTTAGACCTCATCCCTCCAGGAGCCTTGTGCTCAGCTGATGAGAACCATCTCAGAATCAGGCAAACATAATGACAAGTACTAATTAAGAGAAGTGCTTTTTAATAGGAGCACAGCACAGGACCCTAGCAGGCAGCCGCAGAGACTTGACCTCAAAGGCCTCTGAGCTAATGGAAGAACGAGGTCAAGCTGGCAAGGAAGAAGCGTCTGTTCCAGGCTGAGTGGCCTCAGTGTCCTGGGCAGAGGGGCTGCCTACATCCAGATGGTTAAGAAGCCTCCAGGAAGGCTGGCCCTGACAAACAATAGCAGATAAGCTTTCAAGGAGTGGCCAGGCTGGTGACTCAGGACCTGGCAAGCTCCTCCGAGGTTTGCAGAGTTTTACTATGAGGCAAATCTTGGCTTGGCGCCTTTGACGGGGCACGGGGTCAAAGTGTTCTTGAGGCCATCTGTCTCAGGGTTAAGTGGGTAATTGAAACAGAGTCTTCAGAACTAACTACAGAAAACATTAAAGATGTGACATCAGAGAAGAAAGCAGGGCAGAAGGCTTAGAGGGAGCAAAGTGAAGCCTAGCCAGAGACTGAGGGTGGACCTCGCTGAGTGGCTTGGGACATACGGTGTCTTTGTCCCCTGCTGTACTTCATCTCACATACAAGGATGACGGTGTTAACGTCATTCTAAGGTTCCTCGGAGTATTAAATAGGTACTGTGTACTTAGTAGAAGTTTGCCACATAGCAACTGTATGCAGTTGAAGAAAGATAAAAGAAATTGGAACACGAACGGAAGGATGAATCAGAATCTAGCTGCGTTACTACTGAGGGGCATCCCCCAGTTTTGTTTACCTCTGTTCCCCCCCTCCCCGGAACCATACAGAATGATAGGAGCATATGGCCACTCAACAGATGCTAGTAGAATAAAGAAGAAAATGAACAAACAGAATCAACACAGGCTATTCCAGTTGGCATGCACGGATAGTTCAATTGTGACCATCTGTACTTTTCCACAGGGTACACAAACATTCTTGCTCTGTGTCTCCATCACTCTGACAGATGCAGTAGCATGTATATGACCAATCTGGAGACAGAAAAATGTATCAGGCAAATGTCTGGACCCACAGCTCTCTGTCCTCGGGGCTCACCTGAAGCCAGACTTCTCTACCTAGGAGGCTAACAAAAAGTGTGAGGGACAGCATGCTTCTGGGGCAGGGGGCATAGGGATGGGTGAGC
This sequence comes from Grammomys surdaster, assembly GCF_004785775.1. Classification (NCBI taxonomy): domain Eukaryota; kingdom Metazoa; phylum Chordata; class Mammalia; order Rodentia; family Muridae; genus Grammomys; species Grammomys surdaster. Next base: position 409,725 of record NW_021604759.1, on the reverse strand, counting down.
TCACTGATAGTTTTTGAGTTGCTGGGCTTAAATTGTTTCTCCTCCCAGACTTGTAGTCTAGGGTAAGAGCTGTAGCATTACTCTTTTAAAAACAAAATGCAAGTTAGTGTGTGTGTGTGTGTGTGTGTGTGTGTGTGTGTAGCATGACACACATATCACATGGAGGTCAGAGGATAACTCACTCCTTCTGGCATGTGTGTTTAAGGGATCAAACCCAGGTTGTCAGGCCTGGAAGAAAGTACCTTTACCCACTGAGCCATCTGACTGGCCCCACTGTTCTTGAAATCATTTGCAATGCTCTTAGGGGACACGCTTCCAGGTCTGTGGACGACAGAAATGAGAGGAGCTGCATCAATACAAGTGTGTGGGAATACATCCCCGGCACCATCTAGCTTTCTAGGGAGAGGAGGGTCTAATTGAGATTTGCACTTAGTCAGGATCTTTTCTCTCTGGTGGTGTGCTTGCTCCCATGCAGCCCAGCTGGACCTGGGTACTCATTCTGCTGCCCACCACCACCCACCTTCCCAGCTCCACAAAGGTTGCTCATGGGCAGGCTGCATTGAGTTTAAGTCTTTCCCTAAGATGTCTCTCTTTTTACCCTTCCTCCTTTCTATCTCTGCACTGTCTTCTCTGACCTTGACACCGCTACCCCAAGTACCTTTGCTCCTGATTGGGGCCTTGGTCTGGGTTCCACTGCTTCAGAACATCAGTGTGTTCTTTCCAGTGAGCACCCTAGCACCCAATGCTTCTTCATTCCACCTTTGTGTCACTAGGGGGAGCCACAGCCTGGTGTTTAACAGCTTGGTGCTTAGTCCAGTTTGTGCTCCTGAGCAGCTTGTATTCTCTCTCTCTCTCTCTCTCTCTCTCTCTCTCTCTCTCTCTCTCTCTCTCTCTCTCTCTCTCTCCCTCTCCCTCCCTCCCTCCC
>NW_021604759.1:391888-408700 GCF_004785775.1 Grammomys surdaster | reverse complement strand
TTCTTCTTCTTCTTCTTCTTCCTCTCTCCCTCCCTCTCTCTCTCTCTCTCTCTCTCTCTCTCTCTCTCTCTCTTTCCTTTCCTCCCCTCCCTTCTGCCTTCTTCTCCCTCTCCCCCTCCCTCCCATCTCTCACCACCAAACTCAGCAAGTCCCTTCCTTTCTGTTTTATTTTTAGGACCTCAGTTTTCATTTAAGCAACTGTACCCCGTACTGTTCTCTTAATTTTAAAAATTGTGATAGATGCACCTTACAAAATTGCAAAATTCAAACCTTCACATGTTCTTAACATTTTAATCTTTAAAACTTAAAAGGACTACAGTTTAAAATTTAAGTCTGCAGTTCAGTAGCACTGGGGGCCTTGATAATGTATCGGTTTGCTCTAAAGCTCATTCCCTCTTACCCAGTGGAAGCCCTGTGCCCACTAGACAGTAAACTTCTCTCTGCACGCCACTCTTCCTGTGCTTATGATGACACTAGCTTACTTTGCTTAAGGGGACTCAGATGACAGTTGTCATTTTGTGGCCAAATTGTTTCTCTTATCTCAAACCCTCAGCACTCATTCACAAAGTGACCTCCTGGAGACTGTCCTTCCCACCCTCCACCAACTAGTCCCAATAATGAGCCCCTTATAACACTCTATAAAACCCTTCTGCTTTATAGAAGCCAGGAAAAGAAAAGTCCTTCCATACAACACACATATAAGAGTGACGGTGAAATTGGGAGAAACTTTGGAGGATGTCTGAAGGTGGTCTTTCTAACAAGACTTAGGCATTCTCAGAGAAGCAAGACAAAATTCAGCCCCATAACACATTACAGAGTATAATTTTTTCTTTTAGAAGTAAAATTGCTTCAAATATTTTTTAAATTTTTTTCAGAAAAGCAGATCTCCTCCAATGACTACAGTGATAGAAAATACCAGACCAAGGAGCTGTACCCCAAATCTCCCCTGCTCTCTATCACTCAGCCTCACCCACACAACTCACCACTTTGGTCTGGGGTGGGTGTCTGTTCTCTTAGTGTGTAGTTCTTACTAGCTCTGGACTCCATAGCTGGGCCAGAAACCTGGTATCTTAAGGTAACATTCACTTTTGTTGGTGAACAAGTTTGAGACCACTATTGCAGCACCTACAGATCCCAGAATTTTCCTCAGAATTCTTAGCTTTGAAGTGGAGATAGACCTGGATTCACATCCAGTGCTCTCCCGATGCCCTTCAGGGCCTCTGGTGAGTTTTACAAGCCTGTCTGCCCCCATCCTCTGACCTAAAGCGGGCCTTTTAGGAGGCTTGCTTATATATATTGTGGATGAAAATGTGAATTCTGGGTACAAACAGCTAAGGTGCCTATTTAACATATTAAAGGGGACCTGACCTCCAGGTTCTCCCAGCGTCCCTCAGTCCCTCTTGTTACAGGGTAGGGTTGGCATAGACTACCCTAAACTCTCCAGCTCCAGTGCTGGGCTGGGCTGCCTTCCCTATATTTTGGTTACCATCCTTTTGTATCTTTGGCCTCCTGACTGCTGTGCCTGGGTTGCTTCTTTTCTCTCTTCATTCCCCTCCCTGATTCCCCACATGGACCCGCTCAACCTGGTCATATTTATTCTGGACTCTCCCAGATGTCCCTGGCTCTGATTATTCCTCCCTTTTATCAACAGTAAACTTTCATCTCCACTGTATCTAGGAGCAGTCATGGCTTTTCCTTCCTGTTTTATTTTTTATTTTTTTATTATTCAGATTCTAAACTATACTGGTGGCTGCTCCTCCAGATCTGGCTCTAGAGTCAGATAACCCACTGGGGAGAAGAAGAAGAAGCACATACCTTTGGGGAACACATTCAATTTGTCTGTAGGGTCTAATTGTTTGGAAGTTCTCTCTCCTCTATTGTGAATTCAACATGGGATATTCAAAAGCGACACTTTCTAATTAGGCACCAAGTGGCTCACGAAGACAATAACAAATCACTGCTGATTTCATGATGTGACTGTCTGGAATGGGATAACTGTTGACCCTTACACTGGGTATTTTTCTTCGATGGTTCTTTGTTTTAATTTAATCAGTGGTTTGATTCATTTGCTTGAGTTCAGAGAATGGTCCTAAATCAATAGCAGAGCTGGAGCCCAAATCTAAGAAACACTAATAGGATTCCAGTGTTATCAATTGCTCTCCCGGGAAGATGCTGCCCGGCGGTGCTCACACCAGTGTGTCCACACTACAGATACACACCCATGATGCAGATTCGGCACTCACCACATTCCTTATAGATAAAACAAGGAGGTGATTCCTGAAGATAATTCTCCCAACAACCAAGACTCTAGGTTTTCCAGACCAGGGAAGAATAAGAACAGTGTTGGTTGGTATGGATTCTGAGGCAGGCAGGCTTTTAGGAAAGAATCTGACTTTTAGAAAAACCTCGTCCTCTGGCCTCACACTGGCAAAGCTGTACTAAGATTTGGTCAACAGTGTGCATCCAATTAGTACAAATAAGTAAATAGATAAATAAATGAATAAATGAATGAATGAATGAATGAATGAATGAATAAATAAATAAAATACCAAATCACTATTTCTTGTGTGGTGCCTAAGTAGAGCAGTCTTCTAAACACCCGAAAGCCCGAGCTTTAGGACATCCTTCCCTTTAAACCTAAATGTATGTATCCAAAGTCGCCAGCTGCTAATGACATTTATGAATGTGTGGATAGCTCTGTGTGGTGACACGCAACTTTAATTCCAACAACTGGGAGTCAGAAGCAGGCAGATCTCTGTGTGTTTGAGGCCAGCCTGGTCTACGTAGAAAGTTCCAAGTCAGTCTGCGATCTGTATTTAGAGTGTCGAAAAATGTATTATAAATTGCAGTAAATTAGCAAATTAACTGCTCTTGTAAACCCATTTAATTCAATTTCTCTTTCCTTTCCTTTTGGAGCAGGGTGCTTGCTGGGGGGTGGGGGGGTAAGACGAGGTTTCTCTGTGTAACAGCCCTGATTGTCCTGCCCTGGAACACACTTTGTAGACCTGGCTAGCCTCAAACTCACAGAAATCTGCCTGCCTCTGCCTCCCTAGTACTGGGTTAAAGATGTGTGCCACTGCTCCACCACCAGCACCACCGCCAGCACCACCACCAGCGCCTTTGCCACCACCACTACCAAGCTTCAAGACCTCTAAGTGAGCTGTTTATTTCTCTTTTTCTGCATCTGATGAAACACCTCTTCTTCCTTTCCTTTTCATGTAGTTCTAAAGCCTCAGACCATTCTCCCTTTACCATAAACTAATGATCTAGAAGCTTCCAGAGCACAGATCTGAGAAGTGAGAAACAGCAGCAAGAGAGACGCTGTGCCCCCAGCTAGTGCATGACACTCTGAGCTACAGCAATGACTTCATTCTCAGTGTTTCCTGACTAGATCAGACACGATTCTCCCACTTCCTGCATGTAGAGAAGGGAGAAAAAGTTACATTGATAAATATGGCCACCGTATTCTGGGTGGAACTATGCTACTGTAGGGAGTCTACCTGTCTGTGGTCGAGTGAGTAAGCTTTGCAGTATTACGATAAAATGCCCAAGATTATTAACTTAGTAAGGAAATGTTTATTTTGGCTCCTGGTTCGAAGGCCTTGTCCATTGGTACTGTTGCTTTGGATTTGTGATGGTAAAACAGATTAGAGGAACCCCGGGGCAGTAGAACAGTCGTTATGCATTGTTAGATCCAGGTTTGATATCGAGGTACTAATAATGTCATGAGAACTCGTGGCAACCATTCTTTTAATATACATCTTTCTTTCACATAAGCTTAAAATGTGCGGACCCGGATACCTTGATTCTCTGACTGACTTTGTTCATTTTTTAAATTACGAATTAAACTCTCTCTCTCTCTCTCTCTCTCTCTCTCTCTCTCTCTTTCTCTCTCTCTCTCTCTCTCTCTGTGTGTGTGTGTGTGTGTGTGTGTGTGTGTGTGTGTGTGTGTTTCTGTGCACATACATTGCTGTGGTGGCCAGGTAGACACCTTGTGGAAGTTAGTTCTCTTCTTCAATACCTCGGGACACAGGGATTGAATTCAGGCCATTAGTAAGTCCCTGCTAAGCCATCTCACCAGACTTCATGGCTCCCCACCCCCACTCAAAACCATCTACTTCCTTCTAAGAGATGATGTGTGACCATCTAATCTCTCCTTCTTCCACCAGGAAAGAGAAGCCCTGTGGTGACCTGGCTGAACATTTACCATCAGCGCCTTGACAAGTTCTCTCCCTGTCTCACCTCTGCCTGGGAGGCCTGATGTCTAAGCACTCTACCTACACACTGCCAAGTTCCAGGTCCCTTTGTCTGGCTCTGACTCAGGGCTGGACTGTGACTTTGTAAACCCCGGGACCCTCCTGTCTCTGCTTCTCTAGCCGCTGTTGACCCTAACAGAAGCTCTATTGATTTGTTTCTGAAGCTGACAAGAGAAAGGAGTACATGGAGGGCTTCACAAGCTTCTTTGCATCCCTCTCTTCCAGGACGCAGATCTTAGGCCTGGATGGCATCAGACACGAGAAGCTCCCCCCACCCAGTGTGAACAACTACACGAGCCATAACTGCATCTAGAGCAGTCGTAATAACACCCACAATGCCATGGCAGTAAATAATTACAAGAATTCAGCATATTAGGGTTTTTCTTACCAAAAAAAAAAGAAAAGGAAAAAAATGTATGGTAAACATTAACTGTGAAAGTGTTCACAAAAGAACACTTCACAAGGTGGATGTTATATTATAATCCAACTGACAATTTCATGTGCGAAACACAGGTGCTCGGCTCTGGAGCACAGAACTATGGGTATTTCAAAAGATTACATTTGTCAACATTTTACTTCCTCCTCTGAATTTTATGAAGGCTATACACACAGGTCAAGCTATTTTGAAAATGCTAGTTTAATGAAGCACGAATCAATTAGAAAGGCAGCCCACACCACCACACTAATCAATAAGAAAGGCAGACTATACTGCCACAGGGTGCTGATGTACCTAATGTCTGAAAGAGCCCCAGGCATTCATAAGTGTCAAATGTATTCTCATTGATTGATTGAATGAATGAATGAATTAATTAATTAATGGTTTTAAATCTTCAGAAGTAGCTGGAGATGGTGGCATGTACCTGTCTTCTCATCTCTATGGAGGTAGGGGCAGGGGGAGGAGTTCAGGGTTAGCCTGAGAACTTGTCTCAATAGAACCTCTTAATATTTTCTTTTAAATTAAAATGTATTTATTTTTACTAGAAATATTAATAAATTAGCTCTTCTCAGTGACACAGTTCTTCATCCAGTTGGTATTTATTTCAACTCCTGCTATATTACAGATGATATAGATGAGTTTAAGACAATCCCTTTTCCAATTCTTCTTCCAAAACATCAATGAGTATCACCTCCCAGGCCAGGTCCTTCCACTGTGTTAGCCTAGTTAAACTGAGCATTCACAGACATTATGATTTCTGGCACAGACCTGTTTAACTGATGAGCTAATTTATTTGTAGCTGTATAAATATTTAACCTCATTTGCAATTATAGTGAAACAGTGAGATACCTCTCTACAGAATGCAGAGATTACATCGCCTTCAGAAAGTTCATCACGCTCGTACGACCACTGGGATTAAATAAAACACCTTTTTGGCTGACAGAAGTCTTATGTCAAAATTAGTGGTATCTAACCTAATTTCAAAATTTGAAAAAGTTTATTCCATAGAGAACGTAACAGTGGCATCTCTCCCCTGAGCTTTGTCATTGAGGGCCCCTGAGCAGAGCTGGAGAACGTAACAGTGGCATCTCTCCTCCGAGCTTTGTCATTGAGGGCTCCTGGGCAGAGCTGGATTTTAGAAGGAGATTCTTATTGTTTACCCTCTTGATTGGGAAATTATGCAAGACTGTCTTGGGAACAAGGGTCTCAGAAGGGCCATGTCTCCAGGAAACTCAGGTCTATTGAAAGGAGAAGTCTGGTTCCCTCACCATCCAACAGCAGCAGGAGATGGCAGATCCCAGATCTCACCATAGAAGCCCAGCACTCATCCCGGCAAGGGGACACTTGGGCCTCAGGCCTCTGGGCTCTGTTCAGAGGGGCAGGCATGGGGGAGCAGCATGGGCATGGAGATGAAATTACCTTCTGGAGATTACATGGTATGTGTCTGTTCAGTGAACATATTTACTCTTATTGGGGTGGGTGAATGTTAGATTTTAAAGTGACACTGACTCCAGTGTGTTATTCCTCATGACCATGGCAGTTCCAGCCCAGACACATGCTCTATTTATATGAAAGAACAGATCGCTGTGCCTCAACTGACCAGAAAATTAAACCATAATAGCAGAAAAGTAACTCCAACAGAGGAATTGGGAAGTAAAGAGGCCACTTATCTTACTATATGTAGGGCTGCAAAGACGAGTACGTTCTTGATTGTGTTGACTTTACATAAAGGGGGCTACATCATAATTAAGCTGAGGCTACACTGTCTGCCCCAGGGCTTCAGAACACAGCGTTTTGGAAGGCAGGAGCATTTCTCCAGCTCAGTGTAAATAAAGTCCATTTGGAAGCAGTCACCTTCCAAGAGACCTGTATTTTAATAGGCAATGAGCAGATGGTATCTGAAGCATGCTGTGCACTGGTGTGTGTATTGTAGAGGGACTTCAGTGAGTGAGACCCCCAAGCTGACCTTCTGGCAGCCTCAGTGTATCTTAGTGCAATGTCACTATGATCTCATTAGCCTGCAGACCATCCCTCCTTCACTCTAAATTATTCTTTTAAAATGTGTTTATTGCTCATTTTAATGAGTTCGGTAGTGACACACTTACTGGAAAGTAAGAGGAAGCTAAGGTCAGAAAGAATCTTTTTTTTTTAGAGATGACATAGTTGATTACAAGAGAATTTGTAGGTATAGCCATGACTCAACAGCTCTTCAGTCACATCGCCCTGCTGGGGAACAGTGCCATCCGTGTGGATTGGAGGTCTTGGTTCATACACGTGCCACACCAGGGAGAGCACTCCTGATAACAGATGTAAAGATTTAAAGATATTAAAAAATGCAGGGCCCACTTGAATGTGGTGTTTCCAATGAGTAATCCAAACATGTAAGGAGAAAACAGAACCAACTAAACATAAACCACATCAGAGATGGAGAACCAATGTGGCCAATTAGCAGAAGAGCTCATGGGGTGACTGAGCTGACTGGTGGCCGTGACCTCTTTATGTTCTCTGTATGCCTGGGGTTTACATTTTTAGCTCAGTTACCTTTTGGGGTACTGTGTATTGGACATGGGGACTACAAAAGACAGCATTGCAAAGATGCAGGATAGAGGGTGTGGCACTTTATTCACGGGAAAAGCAATGTAGGACAGAGAGTAGATGGGCATTAGGAATATTTGCATCTGAAGTTAGCTGATATAAGAAAAAAAAATCTAGTACAGAGTCTGAGATACACAACATCACAAATCCTATCCTGAATAAGAAGACAGAGGGAGGTGAGGCACTCAGTGAGGTGGAAGACACTGGGCACTGAGGGAGACATGTGTGCTGCCAAAGGTACAGAGGAGATCCAGTTTATGTGGATGCTTAGATGCTAACACTATGAGGTTAGTGTGTGTTCCAAACACAGTGATTGTCAACACAAACCCCATGGTTGGCCTCATGCATGAACCTGAGAGTCAAGAGCCAAGGCAGGATTTAGAGTCAAGAGGAAGGGAGCTCCGGCTTCCATCCCTAGAACCATATCTAAGTAAATAGTTAAAGGCTGCAAGCAGCAGAAAGATGAGTGGACTGGGAGACGCTCAGACCTATGGCTAAGCAGATGCAAATGCAGAGTCTGATCTGGAACATGTGGGTGCGGATGCTGAGTCACCAGTAGGTCAGAAAGAGGGCAAGGTCAGCAAGCTGTGAGATGGTGATGACAGAAGAGGATTGGGAATGAGGGCAGTTTGGGGTAGGTCAGGAGGGACATGGCAGGGTCCTTGGTCCTGACTGCTGTGGATAAGAGAATAGGCACAGCTGGAGAAGGCCACGCCCTCCAGGAAGGCATTTGGGGGAATGAGTTAGCATAAGCAGTGTTTGGAAAACATTAGGTTCAAGACCCTTCTTTGCTGTGATTCCATTTTGAAAAAGGGGAACAAACAGCGGCTTTTTGGTCAACAAGAAGAAACGCAGCAGAGAGCTGGCCAGTGCTGAGTCCATGGAGGACAGTGGGAGGGCTGCCTGACCTTTCAGAGTCTAAGAGACTGCAGAGGTGAACAGAAGGAGGAGAACAAGGGCACTGGGTTCCTGTTTGTGAATTTTAAAGATGTATTTTATTGCCAATTATGTGTATACTCTTCTCTCTCTCTCTCTCTCTCTCTCTCTCTCTCTCTCTCTCTCTCTCTGTGTGTGTGTGTGTGTGTTTGTGTTTGTGTGTTAAGTTGCCTGCAGAGGCCCAAAAAAGGCATCCTAGAGCTGGAGTTATAGGCAATTGTGAGCTGTTTGACTTGGTGGTGGGAACAAAACTCCAGTCTTCTGCATGAGTGCTATACACTCTTAGCTTCTGAGCCATCTCCCCAGCTCCTCCTCCTTTACAGATTTTAAGGAGGCAAATGCTTTGTGTTGGTTCCCACTGCTTTAACACTTTTGCTGGATCCCACTCCATTAAAGGCACAGAGCTCAGGTACAGCAGGTGGGTGTGGACTTTTTGCTGTGTTTGATAATGAATTTAAATTAAAGTACAAGGCATCTGTCATGTTGGATGTTGATATAGAAGAAGGGTCAGAGTAGGGAGTGTGTTACCTAATAGGTAAGAAGGGCCTTTGTGGGAGTGAGAAATAAATTAACTGATCACTAAGCTACACACATATTCATAAATTCATGCACTCACACATGCTCACATATACACACACTCATACATATATACACTCACACATATACACAGACATACGCATAATCATACATGCTTACCATATGCTCACACAAATACACACTCACACACTCATACATATACATGCTTACCACATGCTCATACATATACACACACATACATACACATACTCACACATAATGCACATGCATGCATACTCATATTCACACACACACACAGAGACAGGCACACAAACACACACAGTAGACTTTCAGTAAAATATTATTTAAGGAAGAATGAACAGACTTATCCAGGACCTCAGAGAGTGCATTATTTCTCCAGGGTTTTCTACATGGTTTTAATCAAATTTTGTTGCGTTTGTCAGTTTCTGAGATTTTTTCCAATGTTATTATTTTTTATATGCTGCTATAAAGCAGAGCTCCTACTTTGCCTACCTCACCCATCACGTCAGGAGATTACAGTTGCTTCCTTCCGTCTGTCCTTCTGTCCTTCTGTGTGTGTGCTACTATGTATGTGTCTTCTCCTTATGTCTTTGGATCTGAGGCTTCAGTATTTCACAAATTTCAAAGAAACAGAACTTGATAAATCTCTTTCTAGGATTTAATATCTATGTTCAGCTTGTTACTTTAAATACAGCTGTAAATGTTGGGTGTAGTGGTGGGCACCTTTGATCTCAGCTCATGACTGGCTGAGACGGGCAGACTACGAATTTCAGGCCAACCTGGATATCTAGTGAGACTCTGGGCCCCCAAATGAAAAACAACAACAACAACAAATAAACAAAATGTTTATTTGTGTTCCTATAAAAACTTCCGTGCAATTTGATTGTTGATTTGACATTTAGATTATCAAACAGACAAGTCTGTGGGAATGTCTGGGAGACAGTTTCTAGATTAGGTCAGTTGAGCTGAGAAGACTCCCTGACTGGCAGCACCATGCACTGATCTGGAGTCTTGGACAAATGAGAAGGAGAGAGCTGAGTATTGGGCCCCCTCTCCAACCCCAGACTGTGGAGACAATGGTACCTCCCCCTCCTACTGTCACACCCTCCCTGCCATGATAAACTACCTGCCAACTGTGAGCCTGAACAAACCCTTCCTCCTAGAAGTTGCCTTTTGTCAGGCACATACCCAACACTCTATACAATAGTTTCAAACTACTAGAGGACCCACCCCTGGACATTAAACACCAAATGTTGCAAACATCTTATGCCTTGTACATACTGTTTTTCAAAATGTGTTCTGCCTTCACAGAAAATGGAGCCCCAAAACCTATCCAAAGTCACTGAGTTTCAGCTCTTAGGATTCCAGAACCTTCTTGAGTGGCAGTCCCTCCTCTTTGCCATTTTCCTGTGCTTCTATCTCCTCACCATCACAGGGAACATGGTGATCATTGCTGTGGTGAGTGAGGACCCGCGCCTGCGCGCTCCCATGTACACTTTCCTCCAGCATCTGTCCTTCCTAGAGATCTGGTACACCTCCACCACGGTGCCCCTGCTGCTGTCCAATCTGGCCTCCTGGGGACACATGCTTTCCTTCCCCGCCTGCATGGCCCAGCTGTACTTCTTTGTGTTTTTCGGTGCTACCGAGTGTTTCCTCCTTGCCGCGATGGCTTATGACCGGTACCTGGCCATCTGCCACCCGCTCCACTACTCTCTTCTCATGAGCCCTGACAACTGCGCTGCTCTGGTAACAGTCTCTTGGGTGACAGGGGTGGGCACAGGCTTCCTGCCTTCCCTCCTGATTTCTAAGTTGGACTTCTGTGGACCCAACCGCATCAATCATTTCTTCTGCGACCTCCCTCCGTTAATCCAGCTGTCCTGCTCCAGCGTCTACGTGACAGAAATGGCCATCTTTGTCCTTTCCATTGCTGTGCTATGCATCTGTTTCCTCCTAACCCTCGTGTCCTACGTTTTCATAGTGTCCTCCATTCTGAGAATCCCTTCCACTTCCGGCAGGATGAAGACGTTTTCTACATGTGGTTCCCACCTGGCCGTGGTCACCATCTACTACGGGACCATGATCTCCATGTATGTGCGCCCAAATGCACATCTGTCACCGGAACTCAACAAGGTCATTTCTGTCTTTTACACTGTGATCACTCCACTGCTGAACCCAGTAATCTACAGCCTGAGGAACAAAGACTTCAAAGAGGCCATCAGAAAAATTATGAGAACGAAGTGTGGTGTCTACAGAGCCAGAGTGAAAGGAAGTGTCGTCACTAAATAGGGACCCTGCACACACAGTGCTTCAGGCACTAGGCTTTGTTTCTGTCTCATGGAGCTTGGGCATAGGAGTTTCTCTAAAGCACAGTTAGACTGGCCTTTGAGACCCAAAGCCTGATGCTCTTTAATAGCCGTACAAAGAATGAGTGGAAAAAAAATAAAACATTGAAATGCTCTCATGGTAAGAAAGAATAAGTATAAGCTTCTGTGGTGCCAAGCATTTCTTCTTTTATAACCTAGAATTTTAAGGTGTTTTGATAAGTGGCTTTCTAGAAAAGAAAGAAAGAAAGAAAGAAAGAAAGAAAGAAAGAAAGAAAGAAAGAAAGAAAGAAAGAAAGAAAAGACAGGGAGGAAAAAGAAAGATCCAGAGATCTTTATGTCTTGGGATTCAAGGCTTCGCTTACTCTCCTATCTGCTTGCTTGTTTGCTTTCTTTCCTTCCTTCCTTCCTTCCTTCCTTCCTTCCTTCCTCCCTTCCTTCTTTCCTTCCTCCCTTCCTTCCTTCTTTTCTTCCTTCCTTCCCTCCTCCTCTTTTTCCTCCCCACCCCCTTCGTCATTTGTTTTGTATAAGACAGGGTTATCTGTGTAGCTCTGGCTGTCATGGAGCTCCCTCTGTAAACCAGGCTCGCCTCGAACTCAGAGATTCATCTGCCTTTGCATCCTGAGTGCTGGGATTAAAGGAGTGCACCCCCATTGCCCGGCAATATGTTTGTTTGTTTCTTTGTTTGTTTGTTTGTTTAGAGAAAGAGTGTGTATGTAGCCTTGACTAGCCTGGAACTCACTAGGTAGACAAGGATTGCCTTGAACTCAAGGAGTTCTACCTGCCCATTTCCTGAGTGCTGGGATTAAAGGCATGAGCTATTTTCTTTACTTAGGAGGTCTGGACTAGTCTTGTCCACTGAACTATTCATTAGGCCTGCAGATATTTTTGATCCCTTGACCTGTACCAGGTCAGTGCTACAGTTTGACAGGGTACACAAAAACCCAGGGAAGAAAGACTTTACATTAATGGATGCTCTGGTCTGAAAGGGAAGAGAAATACTAGAATGGAGTAGAGACAAAGCAACTTCTGATTTGAGCTTCAAGAGGTAACACTGTGAAACAGTCAGACAAGCTGGCGCTGAGACTTGGAAAAGGAATCAGCACATGAACTTAGCACAGCAGGTCACACTGGGCTTTAGCCTCCATTTCTTGGTGAGAGGAAGACTGAGCAGAGCAGCCAGACAGAAGACAGACACTGAGGACAGAAGAAGACATGGAGGCACCAGGCAAATGCTGAGGAGAGTTTGGTGAGAAGCAGGGACAGATGGTACAGGTTAAAAGCCCTGCAGGATTTTAAAATTCTGTGTAAATGATCACCAAAGGGTAATAGTATATAGACAACTGAGTGAGAAACTCTATGTTTAAAATCTCAGTGACGTGTAGAAAACAAGACAATGACCCCCACAATCCACCAAAGGAAGTGTGCTGGTGGAGAACCGAGTGGAGAAAAGGCCATGGAGGAGCTTCAAGATGTGAGGCATAAAGGAAAGGAAACCCAGCTTGTGAGCATCATGGTGGTGGTGGCAGGAGTGGGAGTCATGGGGATTCCTGATAAGGAACAAGAGGCTGTCGGCCGGCAAGACAAGGATGGAGAAGTTTTCATTAAGCATCTCAGAGCAGACACTGCTGCTGGACATCTGCAGGATGGGAAACCAGAGCAAGGGTGTAGGTATACAGCTGTCCAGAGAAATGTGCTTTGGAAAGGTGAGGGGAAAATATCTTACTGGAAGGACAGTTGTATTTTTGTAAACCAAAAGGTTTTAAGCAGCTGTGTACATTGAAACAGTTGTGGGGAACATCAACTAGTATATTAAAACTAGAAATGATTACTGGAAGTGCTAATCAGTGCCCAAGATATGGCAGGAAGGAGCTGTGAGCAAATGTGGACACACCAACACACAAGTGCTTTACTTACTAGAGGAAGTGTGTGTGTGTGGGGGGGGTGTATTTTGATGCCATTTTATGGAGATGAGGATGAGATTTGCTTATTTGTCTGAAAAGAGATCAGTTAAAAAGTAGTAGTCTGAATTTGATGAATATGATGACATCAGGTAAGAGAAAGGGACCAGTAGATGGTCACTTAATACTCCTGAGGGTAAAGAGAGCTATGTTCGAAGACAGACTCAGCTGAAAGGAATGGTTTTGAAGGGCCTGGGGTTAGTGGAGGAGGATGTCTTAAACAAAGCACTAAGCAGTGTGGAATGTAATCGGAAGCAATGGAGGAGGGCACGGGCATCACAGGGCAGAGTTTATACTTAGCTTCTGCTAGGCAGAGCAGGGGTGTGTGTGATCATGAAATGAGACCACTGAGTAGGGAGCCTGAGCTCCAGCAGGCTCTGGAGCCTTCCAGCACCAGCTCTCTAAGGAGGCTTCCCACACCAAGAAGAATACCGCTGCCCCCAGATTTACAGAGATGAACTTAAGGTGACTGAGATTTAATATAAATCTCAATTTTCTTCATCATCCAACTGGGTTATCAGGTTAAATCAGCCAATATCACACTTTAAATCTTTTTAGATTTTTTTATGTGTATGAATATTTTGGCCATGAACATGTATGTGTGCCATATAGGAGCCTGGTAGCCATGGATGTCAGAAGAGGGCATCAGATCCTCCTAGGACTGGAGTAGTGGATGGTTGTGAACTATCATGTAAATATTCAGAACCAAACAACAAATGTTCTTAAGTACTGAGACATCTCTCCAGCACTCCACTATCACATTTTAAAAAGAATAATATTTGTTTTCATTCTACATGTATTGTCCTTTTTTGGATGTTTTGTTTTTTGAGACAGTGCCTCACTATGCAATCTTGGCTGGAACAAGACCAGGCTGGCCTTGAACTCACAGAGATCTGCCTTCCTCTATCTCTAAGTGCTAAAATTAAAGGTGTGCTCTGAGTTTATTATCTTTTTAAAGGAATTATTTCAGAAATAAATCTAAAAGGGTTTTTTTTTTATCATAGAAATGTTGGAGAAGCCAGCTGGTGGTGACACACCTTTAATCTCAGCACTCAGGGGGCAGGGGGTAGCCTGTTCTCTAGTCAAAAGAAAGGAAGAAAGAAAGAAAGAAAGAAAGAAAGAAAGAAAGAAAGAAAGAAAGAAAGAAAGGTAGGTTGGTTGGAGGGACAAGTTCAGAACCTTGAACAAAGCCCATTCACTACCATGAAGGACTTCTATGTACCTCAAAATGCATCTGTTGTCTAAACTAAACCATGGAAACTATTGATTGTGTTTTAAAATAAAAGAGTACATTTGTTACTATGGGATTGTCCATGAGTTTTGGTTAATACTGTATCTCACCAACAGTTAAATGATGGATAGGGAAACAGGCTTTGAACTGCCAACTAATCAACCTTTCAAGTTTGCATGAAAACTATAGAAAACAGGCCTGATCAACATCATTTTACTACTTATTGATTGATTGATTTTTTTTGACAAGATCTCATGTTTTATTGCAAAGTCTGGAACTTACCATGTATCCCATGCTGGCTTTAAACTTGAATCAATTCTTCCCCCATCTCCAGGGTGCTGGGATTACATGTGTGAGCCACCACGCTGGCTATTTGACTACTTCTATGAATATGTCAACCTGAAACTGGCAATCAACTTTTTCTATGGTTAAGGGAAAAGATTATAATAATCAAAATTATGAAAAAAATCCACAACCTTAAATCTTATCAAAGGAAAACATCTACTATAGAGGATTTTAGAAGTCTTATTTTCTTGTTTCTTCATGTAAAATCTGTATGCATGATAGACATGTCCATGGTCTGTGTTGGCCTGGATTTTTATCCATGTCCCATACAGCTTAGCTCTGCTCTGAGAAATGTAGTCTCAGCAAATGAGGGTAAACATGGCCGCTTACACTCTCTCCACATGAGAGCAATTCAGAATTCTCTGCTGTAGATGGCTACTTGTAGCTTTGTATTTATTATTGAAACAAAACGATCACACCCAAAGTTACAATATTTTGCTTATGTATGCATATGTATGTGTATGTGAATTTATGTGTGTGTTCATGTGTGTAGAGGCCAGAAGGAAATCTCAAATGCCATTCCTCAGATTCCATCTACCTTTTCTCTTTCTTTCTTCCTTCTTTCTTCTTCTTCTTAATTTAATTAGTTATGCAAGAATTTGGTCCAGTGTTTTTGGATCGTGAGTACCTTCTCTCCTCCAACTCTTCCCAGATCCACCTCCTTTCTTCCCCATTCTACACTGTGCCCACTACCCACATCAATACCAATTTGTACTACCCACATATTCTTGGTTGCATGTCTTGAGTTATCAGTGGCTACACTTTTAGAGAAAACTGACCCTTCATCTCTCTGCAGCTAACAATAGCTCCTCAGCTAGGGGTGGAACTTCATGCCTGTCTCCCTTCTCCATGAGAGATTCTGTCTTGTGTAGGCTCTCACAGGTCTTGTGAATGACATCCAGCATTGTGAGTTCATTATGTGTAACTGTCCTGCCATGTACAGATATGTGGTCTCCTTGTGGTCATCCATCACTTTTGGCTGCTACACCCTCTCCACCCCCAACCCCTTCTTCTGCAGTGATCTCTGAATAGCTCTTTCACAAGTCCAGAACTCACCAATTCATCTAGGCAGTCTAGCCTGTAATCCTGAGATCTTTCTGTCTCTGTCTGTCCAGTGCTGAGATTTCAGATTCACCATCAGGCTTTTTATGTGGGTTCTGGGGATCAAACTCAGATTCCTCATGCTTGTGAGTCAAGTATTTTATTAACTGACCATCACTTTCCATCTCTTAATGGAAAAAAAAAAAAGATGTTGAGTTTTGCAATCTTAGGCAAAGAGATATCTAGCAATTTATCTGAGTGCACAACTTTTCAGACTGTCTTTGTAAACTTTAACAGTCTTTTAGACTGCCCATGTAATCCAGAATTCTTTATAGCTTAGGCAATTTATTAAGGATAAGTCAGAGAGGGTGGGGAGATGGCTTAGCAGTTAAGATCACTTGTTTCTCTTCCAGAGGACTAGGGTTAGATTCCCAGCACCTATATGGTGACTCACAAGCTTCCTACAACTCTGGTTCCAAGGAATCCAATAACTTCTTCTGGCCTCTGAGGGTACAGGTGCATGTGTGGTGCACAGACATACATACAGGAAAACATTCAGGTACACACTTAGAAAACAAAACAAAAAAAAAACAAACCAAAAGAATGAAGAGTGAAAGTTCCAACTCAGACCAGCGAAAATGCTTGAAGATGTAGTAATGCGTGGCCCCACTTGGTCATTACAGCAGGTAAGCACATCCAGTTCTTACACTCCCCCTCACGAAGATGCACAATTCTTACGTAGTAGAGCCTGGACTGCAGAGTGAGTTCCAGCTCAGCCAAGGCTACCTGGTGAGACCCTGTGTCAAAAGAAATATTTTTAATGTTTCCTTTCCCCACAGAATTCTTTTGTTTTTGTTTCATATCAATATCCCACTACCTCTAAATGAACATTTTCTGTCCACATACCTCAGGTCTTGCAGTCATCTCTGTCTTGCTTTCTCTTCTGGCCCCACAGGCATGGGTGAAAACAAAAACAACCTCCCTACAGTCATCTCTGTTGAAATCTTTGAGAAGCAGCCTGATTTTGATTAAAATTTCCACTTAATCTTGTTGATATCAACTCATGCTCACTCTTACACGAAAGTCTAGCCACACATCATGAGTATATTTTGTCTAAACCATCAACAACATG
>NW_021604759.1:380041-391878 GCF_004785775.1 Grammomys surdaster | reverse complement strand
GAGAGAGAGAGAGAGAGAGAGAGAGAGAGAGAGAGAACAAGCAAGCAAACAACGATGACAACAAAATCCAGGGCAGAATCAAAACTAAAAATGCAATTAGTTCCATATCCTCTCATGACTCGAGTGTCTAAACCCTTGCAGGGTCTAGGGTGAGTAGGGAAAGGACCTTTGTGGAGAAGAGTTGAGATGAACAGGGATAATGGGATGTCACACAGGATACAGACGGTGGTTGAAGCCATCCATGGCAGGACAGCCTTCTAGTTCCATGGGAAGTGGAGACATATGTTTCCACGGTATTGGTCTCCCATGCACAGAGGTCTTGAAAGAAGGATTTGAGCTCCAGGGCACCTACAACAGTTCCCTCCATTTTCTACAGCTAAGTTAGGATGAAGCACAGACACAACTTAAAATTTAGCCAAACTCTTGAAGTCCTTCAGCTAGTGTCCTTCTTGTGTATATTAAGTTCATCCCTTATAATGAAAGAGTTCTGAACCCCAGTGTTGGTAATCATGCCTTAAACAAAGGCCCAGCCTATCCATGGAGCTGTTTGCGTGTTTATCACCCAGAGATAGAGGTTACGTATTTAAGTTCATTCTGGGCACAGTTCTTTCCCCAGAGAACATGGGTGAGGAGGAGAGGAGAGAACTAGCTGCTGGCTCTTTCTTTCAACAGATGAATTTTCTAATTTTATACTGTATGGGAAAGGCTGTGCAACAGACTGCACACTGGATGTGCTATTCTTAAATTCCGGACAAATTAAAGCCTCGCGCATCCCAGCTGTTTTGACCAATGGAAGCCCCGCCCTCAAATCCATTGCATCCCTACCAATTGTTCTGCTCCTCCTGAAGATCTCACTTTGATCACCCAAGTACCAACAATCCCACAATCCTGTGCACATAGGCCCATTGGTATACTTGATGGCTATTACCAAAATATTGAACAAATAAAAATTGGTGATTGCTTCTCTGTTCTTTATGTGAAAACTTGAGTGCATTTTTTTGTAATATCAGGAAACATACAGATGTGACTGTTTCTGCATGCCCCCCCCTCCTTACTATAGCACTAGAAGTCCTGCCTAGAGTAATTAGACCAATCAAAGCAGTAAGCAAATAAAATTAAATCTGAAAGCAAGAATTAAGAAAAGCAAAATAAAAAAAGGAAGAGAAGGGAAGAAAATGTACTCATATTGGAAAGAAATTTGTAAAACTACTAGAAGAAAATATTTGTGTTTGTGTGTGTGTGTGTGTGCACGCACGCGTGCACAAGCACATGTGCACACATATACACATATGTATGTGGTGCTGGAGAGAACTTTTGGGCATTAACTTAAGTATTATTTCTGCATTAGCTGGTGTTTCTAACAATGTGGTGAGGAAGGGGTTTATTTCAGCTTACAACTCTCAGATCACACACCATTGCTTTTTCATAATTTGTATTAAAAATCTGGTTAACCAAAACGTGCTGGTTGTTTTGGGTTTTGTTTTGTTTTTTCAACTTGACACAAACCTAGACATACGTGGAGAAAGGGAGTTTCAATGAGGAATTGTGTCCATCAGATTGGCCTGTAGGCAGGTCTGTGGGGTTGTTTGTCTTGAATAATGATTGATGAGGAGGAAAGCCTCACCTTGCTGAGGACAGTGCCAGCCCTGGCAGGTGGTCATGGATGATGTAAGAAATCAGGCTGAGCAAGCGGCAGAGAGAATGTCTGTAAGCAGCGTCCTTCTGCCTCTAGGTTCTGCTAAGGTTCTTGCCCTGACTTCCTTCAGTGGATTGTGATACTGAAGAGCCAAGTGTTCTCTGAACTCTTAAAACCATGTCCTGGTGCTAGCCTTCCAGCTGGTTCAGCATCATTCTATGACCCAATGTCACAGTCAGGAGGCAGACATGGAGCTTCTAAGAATAAGTCTCTATGCCTGAAAATCACCCTAGATCATTCCAGAAAGGGCCAAGTCAAACTGACCCAAAGAGGCCACCTCTGGTTCCCTGGCCCTCCTCTTGTCCTTTGCACATCAATGCCTCTTATGACTTAGCGATCCTCTTTGCTGCCTCTAACGCTTTCTCACCCTTTTCCTCTCCAAAACAGCAGGAGTGACCTTTGACAAAGACTACTAGAGAACAGAAGCCCGGGGACAAAGCACAAGAGCAGGAGTCACAGTAAGGTACAGGAGTGAGGAGGCTCTCCGGCAGGGCCTTCACCCTGCTTAATGGCAGCCATGGACTCCTGGCATAGAGTGACACAATGTACCTGCAGGTCCCATGGGGGGATGGGGCACAGGAGCTCCCAAGAGCAACAGAGCCTCCCATAGCCCCTCACTTCCACACTGTGTGACTGATAACCAGGAGTAGGGGAGATCAGGCACGACTCAGGGGTGCTTTTCCTAAGAAGTTGACCAGTTGTCCAAGTGCCCCTCTGAGGCATCCAATACCAAATATGACCAAGAAGGAAGAACTTGATGAGACCACATATCATAGTCCTTATCTGTGACCACAACACAGCTCAGCAGTGTACAATGACCGTCCAGATGGCAGCTGTTGGGTGAGGTTACTTACACCAGAGTCAGCCTGACATCATCGGCCTGCACCTGCCTGCACCTGCTCTTGCCAGAAGCCCCACCTTTATGTTGGGTTTGTTCCCTTTGCCCTGAGAATCCTCAAGATCTGGTTACCAGCCTCTTACTGAGCATAGATGATGGGGCCAGGTAAGGCAGTGTGGTCTACTGTCTTTGCTGTCTACTCTGACTGGGCTGGGTTTCATTAGTCTGCTTTCTCTCTGCTTTCACCTCCATTGTTTGTGAAGTGACCAAGATGGATCCTTCAGAAAATGGAGTCACACACAAGTAAACATGGTAGAGCAGTTCGAGATCCTCACCGAGCAGCTCTGGGGAACTCGAGTTGTGCGAGGAGACTATTTGGCCAGTATCCTGAGGAACAGGCAGTGAATGTGTTCCTCCAAGAAATGATCCCACGTGGAAGGCTAACAGGAAGATGGTCACTCTGCCCTGGAGACGTGACTTCATGGAACATGTAGTAGAACATTGTTTCTGTCCCAAGAATGAGAAGAGAGTGGAAGGCTCTCAAGGGGTCTTGTGGGACCAGTGTAAAGAGATACACATCAAGGAGTGGGAACCACTGATATCCGCCAAGTATTTTGAGCATCCTTCTTTGACATCCTTCTTTGACATCAGAAGGGTGTCCCTCCAACAGGGTCTGCCAGCTTCCCCACAGTGACCCCAGGCTACCACATATCTGAATAGTTGTTGCCATGGAGCTTTGGCTGAGGCCTTGCCCCAGGAGCAGGAAGTTGGCACAGATATGAGTGACTTCTTTTCACCTGGGGCCACCCTCTGTCCTCTAGAGATAAGTGACAGCAGCTTTCCTTTTCTTCCTAAAGTGACATAGCCAGCTCATTGTGACTCTGACCTGTTCTGCAGGCTCTAGGCCAGTGTCATCTGAGGGAAGAGAGACTGAGGTAATAATGCTGCCCCAGACTAAGCTATAAATATGGCCTCTTGGCTCTTGCACCTTCTTTGCCAGGAACTATCCTTATCTCCAACTCATTAGCCACCTTGGAATTCATGGTCCAGTATCAGTAGTACAAAGCAAGACGGGTTAGTTAGCTGAGAAGATAAGAGAACTGTGGAATTCACAGCCGTGGACTGTGACTTTGAACCTTGGGAGAAGACGTGAAGGAAAGTGAGGTAGGATTGGGGTGCTGAGGGAACTCCACAGGGTGGGAAGGCTGGCTTCCTTCCACTGTAAAGAGAAGTGTCCCTGACCATGGTTGAGAGCAGCCCAGGTCTGTCTGCTCCAGGAACTGAGTTTTAACTTTTCTTGTTTGTTTTTTCCTTTGACTGAAAAAAAGCAGAGGTAACAACAAAAAGCATAAGCAGATAAGGGGAGTGGTGTTTGCAGTCAGATGTCCCCCCCAGAAGAGGAAACAGTGCACAGGCTAAGACACACTCTAGGCAGTGAGAGTAAGATCCTTGCAAAATGTAGATCTGTGAAGGGTTCAGGGCTCAAGTACCTCAGTGCAAAGGAGACACTCTCCCCTTAAGACAGGGACAAAGGGCCTGAGCAGCTTTCACTACAGCAAGCAGACAAGTGGGACGAAGTGCAGGAACACAGACTAACCAAGATCGCCAGTGTGAACAGAAACTGGGGACAAATCCCTGTAAGAGTCCAGCCCAGGTCTCCACGTGTGATTATCGTGAGGAGAAAACAGCAGGCAGGTTATCACCAAGAATGCTCAAAAAAGGGGGACTCGGGCAAACTGTTAGTGGGAAAGCAAGTAACTGAGCTCTTATGAAAAGAAAAGCAGCTCCTCAAATACTAAAAGGAAAGCAGTGAGTTTGGGCTACTCAGGCCTCCCTCCAGGTTACAGGGGTGTGGGGGGGGGAGAGGGAGGCAGGAATGAACCTAGTTCATCTTTACTATAAAATGATTTAATCATAAATGGAGGCAGGCTGGTTCTTCACTGGCTTCTTCTTGGTTCTTCTTGGAATTGAGACTGTAGCTGGCATGCCTTCAAGAAGCAGGGATGTTTCTTTAATTGTAGACTCCATATATTTTTGTTTAAAGATTTTGCAGGTGAATCTCTCTCTGACCATTAAGGTCACTGAAGTTCAACATTTTTCTTTCTTTCTTTCTGTTTTCTTTTTTCTTAAGACAGATGATGAACCAGCTTGCCTTAACTGGAAATGGCTCCGTACTGCCATTCCAGGAAATGCAACTGGGCCTTTGTCTCAAAAAGTTACTATGGTCACCTGTTGTCATGACTACCTAACAATCATGTCTTTGTTTCAGAAAGTTTTTATGGTCACCTGTTGTTATGTCTACCTTACAATCATGGCTTTGTTTCAAGAAGTTGTAATGGCTGTCTCGCAACCGACCTTTGTCTCAAAATGTTATGACTACCTTGTTTTGACAACCTTGTTAATGTTCTGCTCCTAAAACCTTGCCTATTTTGCCCTACACATTCTCCATTTAAAAATCCCTTACCCCTGAGCTATAAAAACCTTGTCTCCCTCACATCCAATGCTGACCTTGAATCCTGCATTGGGGGAGGCAGCCCACAAATAGGAATAAAAAAAGCTTGCTTTAATTGATTGCTTGCTTTGGTTAATTTGGCTGTCATGATTTGGCTGTATGGTCTTTCTCCTCCCATTTTTGGCACTAACAGCAGACTGTTACACCTGACTATTCTGAAACTCTCTGTCAACCAAGCCAGCCTCTCAGAAATCCACCAGCCTCTGCCTCCTGAAGCTGGAATTAAAGACTTGCATTGCTACACTCTGCTGAAGTTCAAGATTTCTAAAGACAGTATTTTCTCAAAGAACTGATGTTTAACCCAAATCCAGTTGTTCTATCTGCTTAGAAGTCTTTGGCATCCAATTTCTTCAAACAATTTACTTGGAGAACTCAAGAGTTCTGATAGTTTCCTACTAAAAGACTACATTTCCCAGCTTCCCATTGTGGATCACACAATCATCATCCCCAATAAGAGATAGCATTCCACCTTCCCCTGTAAGCATTTTTAGCCAGTTTGCACCTGTAGGTGACAAAATGCTCCCACCTTGAGTAAGCAATGATCCACCTAGGGTCAGACAGAGAGCGTCTCTTTCTTCCAACCTTCTCTCTCTCTCTATTGCTACTTTTAATAGACAGGTTCAGCTCATTTTCATTCCTGACACACCCAGCATAGTGAGGTTTTGTATGTAAGAAGTGCTAGTGTTACACTGAGAAAACCAGGATCAACATCCCTTTAAGCTGTCTTCTGAATCATGTTCTCCTTGTTTGTATCAAAACTCAAACTGAACAGTGAGTTCTACTTGCCTTTGTTCACTAGCTGAACAAAAACTCATACAGCTGCCAGTTTGTGTTTTGAGATAGGGTCTTGCTATGTATCCCTGGCTGGCCTAGAATTTATTATGTAGACTAAGCTAGGTTCAAAGACACAGAGCTCTCCCTGGCTCTGCCTCCTCAGTGCTGTAATTAAAGGTGTGCACCACCCAGAGTGGGAACATTCTTAAATACTGTCTCTCTCTGGCTATCTGGGCTGTTAAAACAAGGCACCCTCAATGCCAAGGTCCTCATGTCTGACTTAGACTCAGAAACCGCTTTTTGCAACACTGAAATTGGGGACAGTGCCCCAGGATGGAAAGATGGCTCAGTGGGTAATAGCATTTTCTTTCAAGCCTGACCACTTGAATTTGATTCCTAGGTCCCACATGGTGGAAGAAGAGAACTGACTCCTGCAAGTTGCCCTCTGACACCTCTCTCTCTCTCTCTCTCTCTCTCTCTCTCTCTCTCTCTCTCTCTCAAAAATAATAAAAATAAGTCTAAAAAAACCTTGCTGTCTTTCTTGTGTAATTCCATTAAGATTCTGGGAAGACCACGCAATCATTACTTGAGCAGAAACTTTCTCCTAATTAATCCTCGGGAGACTGAGTTCGCTCTGTGCCTCTCCCATCAAGACTCTCCTCTGTTTCTAGTCTTGTCCTTATTTTCCATTACCAACCTGTCTGTTAAACTGATTAAGAATTCGTCTCCACATTTCATCTCTAGTTAAATCCAAAACATATTTTCGACATGAAGGTGCACTATTATTTGGTCTAAACAAAAGTGAAGATGAGTTAATTTTTACAGAATGAAGTACAAATTCCAGTACCTTCTCAAATGCATTAGCAGTCAATATAAGAATAGGAATTGATTTAGGGGCTGGAGAGGTTGCTCAGTGGTTAAGCGCACTGGCTGCTCCTGCAGAGGACCTGGGTTCAATTCTCAGCACCCACACTGTGGCTCACAACTATCTGTAACTCCAGTCCCAAGACATCTGATGTCTTCTTCTAGTCTCCATAGGCACCAGGCATGCACATGGTATACAATTTACACGCAGGTAGAACACCCATACCCATAAAATAAAAATAAATGAACCTTTTAGAAAAAAAGAATTTGAATTGGATATATAATTGTTCTTTATGTGAGGTTAGGAAACTAAGAGACACAGAGAATTAAGAAGCAGACAAATCTGTGCTCTTGGGACTTTTATTTTGCAACAGCTAAACGTTTGGCTCCGTTGGAATTGAAACAAAACAGGGGGAACCTAGAAGAACTCCACAAAAGAATCCAGTATGCTGAGCTCAGGCTGTGCCCTATTCTAAATTGCTTCACATTGTATAAAACAGTGGTCTTTCCAGCTGTGCATTGCCCTGGGAGACTCCACCCTTTCCAGCTGTGCCTGGCCTCATACCAACCTATCATCTTATACCTGTTGTGTGTCAGGAGCAGGGGACTCCATAAATGTCCCTGAATCTTCCAGTAGGTTCGGTGCCCTGCTATTGATGAGGCCTGTTTGAACTGCCTGCCAGTCCACCTGTTTGTCTACCTGGACTGACCCACTGTTCCCTGCTCCCTACATGTTTCCTGCTATGACCAACTTTGGGAGTTGGCTTCAAGATGAACTCTTCAGATTCTCCCTCAAGTCTGCCTCCAGCAGCAACCCCCTCCCAGCACTGATCTGATTCACTATCTTCTGAAATCCCTTGAACTCTCACCCTCTTTACACTGTATTTTTTCTGTAACCTATAGATATACATGTAGATATAGATATATTTACTGTGGAATTTTTAAAAAGATGAACATAAATGTGTATGTGTATGTATGTATGTATGTGTGTGTCTGCCTCCTCTCTCTCTCTCTCTCTCTCTCTCTCTCTCTCTGTGTGTGTGTGTGTGTGTGTGTGTGTGTGTGTGTGTGTTCTTTTGAGACAGAATCTTACTGTATAGCCCTGGTTCTCCTGGACCTCCCTATGTAGACTAGGCTAGCCTTAAGCTCATGTAAGTCCACCTGCCTCTTTCTCCAAGTTCTTGGAAGTGCCTCACTCCACTGTTGTTTCTGTCTCTGTTTTTCTGTCACTGTACATAAAAATATAACAAATTCTCTCACATAGAAACAAAGCAAGACTCTTGAATATTTTGGCCCTTGATCTCTTCCCAGAAAATCAAAGTCCATCGAGAAGGGAGGTGCTGCCAATTAACTTCTGGTGCAGACATACAGTAGTCTCACTGGAGATACCGAGTTCCTTGAGCTTTATATTTAACTACCATGTGATAAGATAGAAGCACACTTTATGAGGACTAACAGAAAGGAGCCTGAGCTCCTGGAGCCCATGCCATCTGAATTCATGGCCTCGTGTACAAAAGAGAAATAAAGGACCTGACTGCAGAGTGTGTTCATGGTTGGGAAAAAAAAGATCTCTCATTAATGCACTTCCAGCCTGTGAAAAGGGCTATTCACTAGTTTGGAAGCCTCAACAGCCAACAGCAATTAGTAAGACGGTAGATAGGGGACAGGGTGACTTTAGAATGATGACATGCCCATCTGCATGGGTGTCAGCTTTCCTGATTTTTTTTTCAAATAGAAATCTTTGCACGAAGAGTGGCTGAGCCTCCAATTAAATGTATACTTTTTCTCCAAAATTAACACTATTGCAATGCCTTTATATGACCTTCTGAAACATGGATTTGTTAATATAAGTATATATAGGTAAATTAACAAAATTACTGTTATTTGGTTTTGTTGGGCTGTGGGCTGCCTATCTACTGGGGGTGTTATGGCTGCTCCGAGGAGGCAGAACACAGAAAGTGATAAGGATCTTGATTCAGGTCTCGTCATCCCTGTAACCAGAAGAGA
This sequence comes from Grammomys surdaster, assembly GCF_004785775.1. Lineage (NCBI taxonomy): Eukaryota > Metazoa > Chordata > Mammalia > Rodentia > Muridae > Grammomys > Grammomys surdaster. The sequence continues at coordinate 383,187 of NW_021604759.1, read as the reverse complement.
AGTTTCCTGGTATAGCCAGAATGTCCAAAGTATTACAGCTCTGCAAAGGGGAAGCCTGTGAAGGGTAGGTAGCCATGTCCTAGGTATCTCCCAATACCATGGCAACGCCAATGCCAGCTGCAGTACTCATTGCCTTTAATTCTCATAGAGCTGAGGTTTGCCTTTACTTTAAATTCCTCAATGAAGTGCAGCTGATTAGGAACCAGAAACCCAGCACAATCTGAGGTCTTATGAATGGAAAGAAAGCTGAGACATCCCCAAGTGTGGTGGCACACATCAGCAGTTGGTTCTCAAGGCCAACCTGAGCTACCAAAATGTGTGTGTGTGTGTGTGTGTGTGTGTGTGTGTGTGTGTGTGTGTGTGAGAGAGAGAGAGAGAGAGAGAGAGAGAGAGAGAGAGAGAAGGGAGAGGGATGAGGGAGAGGGAGAGGGATGAGGGAGAGAGGGAATGGAGGGAGAGAGGGAAGGGAGGGAGGAAGGGAGGGAGAGAGAGAATAGAGAATGCACTCAGTAACAACATTCTTGAGGTGAGGTCCATGTGTTCACATATATTCTTGGTTCTATTATTCCCATTTGATTGAGCTGATAGATGAAACGTTGACTCCTAATTAATACACGTCAGTATTTACTCATAAAGATGACAAACATGAAAGAAAAGTCTCTGTGTGTTGGGGGCAGGAGGAGGAGTTCTGGTCAGTTGAAATTGTGACCAGTGAGGTTGAGTCTCACAGACTCTGGGCTTAAACCTGTTAAAATGTTGGTAAACGAACACAGTACTCAGCTCCTGAAGATTCTAGAAGGCGATTCTTGTGCTTTTCTTGTATTTCTCGACCATTCTCCTCAAGGCGCCCTGCACTTCCTTGTTCCGAAGGCTGTAGATGAACGGGTTCAGCGCAGGGCCAATGATGGCGTAGAACACAGAGATCAGTTTGTCTCCCTCAGCGGAGTAAAGCGACTTGGGCCTCAAGTACCTGATCAGCCCCGTTCCGTAATAGATGCTCACCACAGCCAAGTGCGAAGCACAGGTTGAAAAGGCTTTTTTTCTGCCCTCAGCCGAGTCTATTCTTATCACAGCCAACAGGATGCGAAGGTAGGAGAGAACAATCAGCAGGAACGGGAACAGCACAGTACCAGCCCCTCCAACGGCCATCGTGGCCTCCAGCAGAGACGTATCTGCACAGAACAGGTGCAGAAGGATGGGCAGCTCACAGAAAAGATAATCAACAACATAAGGACCACAGAGTGGGAGGATCGTGAAGCAGAGAGGTATAACCGAGGCACAAAAGCCTGTGACCCAGACCGCCACTGCCAGTGCCGTGCACACCGCCCAGCTCATGATCAGAAGATACCTCAGTGGGTAGCAGATGGCCACGTAGCGATCTATGGCCATCACTGCAAGGAGAAAGCACTCGGTCGACTCCAAGAACAAGGTGAGGTAAGTCTGAGCCAGGCAGAATGGGTAAGATATGACCTTCCTGCTTGCAAGGAAATTGAAGAGCATCTTTGGAGTCACAACCATGCTGAAGAATCCATTGAGGACAGCCAGGTGGCACAGGAAGAAATACATGGGTGTCTGCAGAGAGACATCTAGAGCCACTAATGTGACAACAGCTGTATTCCCCAAGCAGTTGGCTAGGTAGACCAGAGAGAAGAAGAAGAAGAGGGGAACCTCAGTCTGGGGTTGGTCAGAAAACCCAACAAGGACCAGCTCGGTGACTATGCTGGAATTCTGCGGTCTCATGCCTGTTACTGAGCCATACCTGTCCAAATGAGAAGAAATCAAAGGCCCTCACATGAAAAATCTTAGGTCAGATCAGCCTCTCGTCACATTTGTTTTAATGCTGATGGTTAAAGGATGGTCTCTTCATGAAGCCTTTTCAGGTATAAATTTAGCTCACCACAGTCCTAACTCTGAGTGACTATTTTTGGCTAATAACATCAGGTCTCACAGATTCACGGGGATAATTTTGCCATCACTACATCATGTCAAACAGATTAAAGCATGTGGGACTGCATAATGGTATCCTGGGTCATGGTTGAGCAGGTACTTAGAACCCCGAGATTCTCCGTGGAATTCTGCGTGAGAACCGGCAGGAGTTCGGTCCCTCCCATCATCTAGGATCCTGAAAAACAGTCACATAGATCTCCATAGAGTCACATAGGCCAGGCTATAGGCCTCAGGCCCTAGAGATTTGCACACTAATGAAGGCCAGAGGGCAGAGCAAATTAAACATTCCTCCCCCAGATCCTCCCCCAATCCTCCCCCTTTCTCCCTCCCTATATAACTCGGGACTGCCCTGAGTTTTGGGGGGGTATGCCTAGATCCATCTATTATCCGTCATGACAATAAATCTTTTTGGAACCAAGGACTTCCTCGTGTTACTGGGGCCTGCCGCCGCCAAGGCCCTTAGGCCGCTGGAACCATAAGATCTCCCTCCCTGATGTGGGACCCGCCACCGTGGCGCGAGCTTGCGCTGCTGTGGCGGCCTTTTTAAATTTTCCCGACAAAAGCATGCCTCTGTGCTTTGCTAACTGCATGTTTTAATTATCGAACTCTTAAAAGTGAGTTTTAACTCCTGTTTTTAAAAACTGACTCGTCTGACGTCATGAGTGAAAAGACGAAAGTTGAAATAATTGCGTTCTGCTTCGACTAGGCTGGTAATTGATAACACTGAGCTAATCTAACTGAACGAATCACTTAACACTCCCAGACCCTACAGGAAATAGACTATTGGTCTCTACAGATGGAATGGGACAGGTAGTATTTAAACTGCTTAAACAAGTCAGCAGTCTCAAAAACAATACAACTCAGTAACCCAGATTTCTGGCTTTCAGGTTTCTGGTTATGATCTCAGAAAATAGAACTGTTTTCAAAGCCAGGATTTTCTTATTCTCTTTAAAGTTAGCGTGAGGTGCAGCATGTTTCACCAAGCATCTTCACACTCTTTACTCTTAGTCATCTTCCTTGCTCACTCCCCACCCCTTCCTCCTCCCCACATACCCCTCCTTTTGCCCATTTCACACAGAGCTCACTCCCCACCCCTCTCCCTCCTCCCCACATAGTCCTCCTTTTGCCCATTTCACACAGAACTCACTCCTCACCCCTCTCCCTCCTCCCCACATACTCCTCCTTTTGCCCATTTCACA
>NW_021604759.1:341962-380031 GCF_004785775.1 Grammomys surdaster | reverse complement strand
CTCTCCCTCCTCCCCACATACTCCTCCTTTTGCCCATTTCACACAGAGTTCACTCCCCACTCCTCTCCCTCCTCCCCACATACTACTCCTTTTGCCCAGGTCACACACACTCCATTACCCTCTCTTTTGCTCTCACTGCCTGAAGATCTCGTTTCCCCCTCCGCCACTGTCTATGGTCTTCTTTCTAGTTTCACAGCCACATCTGTATACTGTATACAAATTTAAATCAAAGGTCTGCATATGAAAGAATGCATGTGGAATTTGTCTTTCAGAATCTCAATACAAAGATTTTTTTTTATTAAACACAGTGTGAAATACTCTTTACAGCAATGCACACCTAGAAGCCTACGCCTCTTTAAGAAATTATGAATTACATTTTTGAATGTGCTGAAATGGCTGGTCTCAGCTGGCTCCATCACATGTACAATATCACACTACACATATGCAAATACTAGCTTTTGTTGGCATAGCAACACAACAATAAACAAAACCAATTGATGCTTTTCAGGATGTTTTCCACAAAGAGGTCTGTGAGTCATAAGACATGGATCCAGTCTTCACTCAGCTACGTCCCCTACCTTAACACAGCTCTGGTGTCTATCAACTCCTGTAACTCCTGGGTGCTGCTGCCTCTTCTGTAACTCCTGGACATTGTTACCTCTTCATCCAGTCAGAGTTTCTCTGTTTTCTCATTTCCTTGTTTAATTCCACATAAAATGCTTTTCTAGATTTCAAAAAAAAAATACTCTCCTCAATACTCTACTCATTTTTTTCTGTTTGAACAGTTCATATCAGCATATCAGAGTGCGTGACACATAACAACAGTGAGAGACAGGGAGAAGAGGAGGGAGAGGGAGGGGAAGAGACACAGACAGGCAGGCAGACACAGGGAACACAGGGAGACAGATAAACAGATAGACACACACACACACACACAGAGAGAGAGAGAGAGAGAGAGAGCTCTGAATGAGGGAGGAAATGCGTTTGGCAGGCAGAGGTGGCAAACCTGCCCAGTTTCCTGATGCTGGGAAATATGTCAGCTTGTTCTCAGTACTGTCAAACTATAAATGGATTTTTCTGAAACGGAACAGTATCTTGGCTCTATCTATTAAAGAGGCAGCTTCAGGACCACAGCCGTTTGCCAGCATGAGAACACACATGTAACATACCCAGACTCTCGTCTCTCTTTGTGGTGTACTGCTCATCTGTGAACACAATACACGAATCGTGTTCCCGAGCTCCCGTGATTTTATCATTCTCTTGAAACATTTCCACACTCATCTCAACTTCATGTTTACCAGGATTTTCCTGAGATGAAAATAAATAATGGCACTGTCTAGACAGAAATCCAGACTGGAGACTTCACTGAGTTTTGAAAATCCCCATTAAGGAAGCAAAGTTTTAGGTGGGTCCCTTGGGACCCAGTTAACTTCATGCATGAAAAACAAAAGTCAAAAATTAATTATTTTCCCACTTACTGTCAGTGTCAAACGGTTCATTAATAATTTCCATTCGTGGTGACATAATGAAGCTGTATTTCTTCTGTGAGAAAAGCATCTCACCTTTGATGTTTAAGTGGAAAACAACTGAAAGCAGTGTGTTCATGACACCTTATTTTGCTTATTTATAGTTTTGTCTTTATTATTCTTATTCAGTTTTATTTCCTGCAGGGAATCTGTGATCAGCCTTGATGTCCATACATTGTGCTGTGAACACACACATCCTCTCCTGTTCTCTCTTTGTCCTCCCCTTCCCTTCATTCCTCTGGTCCCCTTTCATTTACTTAACAGTCCGTCCTCTATATTCAATGGGTCCACAATTTCTAAGTCTAGCTCCCTTCACTCAAGGTTAACAACTTCAATTACATCAAAATGTCTACATATAAGATTTGACTCTTCATGGATGAATGCTCCATAGAGTATATATTCCACACGCCATGATCCATTCATCTGCTGACAGGCGTCTAGTCTGGTCCCAAATACTATTGCGAGTAGTGCTGCAGTAATCACGGATGTGTGCACCTTCATGCCTGCAACTCTGTCCCAGGAGAGCTACAGCTGGATCAGATGGTAGTGCTAGTCTCAGTGTTTAGAGGAATCTTTCCCTTACTGCTTTCTATAATGGCTGCACTGGTTCCTTCCACCTCGTGGATTCTTATGTTTGGCACTTCACGGTTGCTAGGATCATCTGGAAGAGCAGCAAGTGTCTTAGTAACTGGACCATCTCTCCACCCACCTTTATTGACGTTTGAATGTACTATTTCCAGCCCTTTCCCTCTATCCTTGACACTCCTTCTGCTTGGTCTCAGCAAATAGTGATACTTCCCATTAAGTTTTATTTAACTCATTAACTCATTTGATTTATTTAATTTCCCCATATATCTATATTTTATCTGAGTTTCTAGTCATGATGCTGATTTCATCATCCGCTGTGCTGACTTCTTCACCGTGTTGCTGACTTCATCTTCCATGATGGTGAATTTCATCATCTATGTTATGGCTTTTTCATGCATTTCTAAGTTTCTTCTCTAAACCTTGAACTAATTTCCTTACTCCATGCTGCTGCTGCTTCTTCTTCTCCTCCTCCTCCTCCTCCTCCTCCTCCTCCTCTCCTCCTCCTCCTCCTCCTCCTTCTTCTTCTTCTTTTTCTGCTTCTTCTTCATCTTTGTATCCTCTTTAGAATAACAGGCTAGTTTTTCATTTTCATGTAACTTTTTGGATTCTTCACCTGTTATTTTACACATGTCAGCAATGGAGGAGAGCCGATCTTTTTGAGGACTCCTGTTGTCTTGTTTTTTTGTTTTGTCTTGTTTGGTTTTTGTTTGTTTCCTGTTTTCCTGTGTGATGGTTTGCATACATACTGGCTTTGTTATTTACAGATTTTGAGTACTATTTTTTTTTTAAATCAGGGAGTCTCCTCTTAAGGACTCAACTCTCAGGACAAACCAGAGAGGAGAAAGCAAACTGCTACAACAATAACAATGTCAAGCTGGACAACATATAAAAACACATACAATTAATTCCACCCCAGTAACACTATAGAAGTCAGTAACCATAGAACTCAAATGGAAGGCACTGATGAACATGGTTCTACAATGCTAGAAGTCATTTATGGTAGATGTAGAACCAGATGTGTGACTGAGATTGAGGTGAGGAGAAAGCGCAGGAGAGGCAGGGAAGGGCAGAGGGTGAGGCTTTTATTTCTATGTCTTATTTTATTATAATGATTTTATGTTTTATTTTCTCCTTCCTTGAAGGAAGGAAAGAAGGAGAAAATTATCAGCAAGGAATAAAAATGAACAGAATCCCCAATAATAAAACAAGAGCATAAGCAAAGTTAGATACATGTAAGGAAGAGAATAAAATTTTTTAAAAAAATAATTTTTAAAAAGCTATCTTTCGTAGATTAAAATGGGATGAGAAAAATTGCTGATCATGTAAATGCACTTGCTGCCAAGCCTGATTTCATGTATTTAATCCCTGGGACTCCACAGTGGAAAGAGAGCACTGGCCTCCGCACAGACATGCACCATCCCTACACATATAAATAATAGCAAAGCATTTAGAAATAAGATAAAATAAATATACCAGTAGAAGTATGACTGTGTATGGTCATCCATAACCAATATGTTCCTCAATAGTGGAAGAGATTGAAAACGTCCCTGGTAAGATCAGAAGCAAGACAAGAATCCAAATGGAAACAAATAAATATCTCTGTTATCAGCCAACTAAAATCAGACTCTGAACTAGCTATTTTTCTTGTTGCTTTACTCTGAAGTGAGAAAGACATCTGACAAAAGCCACTGAAAAAGGAAGGATTTACTTTGACTTAAAGTTCAACGTGATGCTGTCTCTCATGGTAGACAGAGCACAGTCACAGGAACACTAAGAAGTTGTTCATACTGTGTCCCAAATCAGGAAGCAGTAAACTGACAGGAAGTGGGTCAACTGGATTATCCAACTTCATGGCCTGGCCCCAATGACCCATTTCCTCCAGCAAGGTTCCACATCAGCTATTTAGAATCCCTTAAGATGTCTGTCTTAGTTAGGGTTCCTGTTGTTGCAAAACACCACGGTCAAAATGCAAGTTGGGAAGCAAATGGTTCGTTTAGTTTATACTTCCATATCGCTGTTCATCATTGAAGGAAAGAAGTCAGCATAGGAACTCAAACAGGGCAGGAACCTGAAGGGAGGAGCTGATGCAGAGGCCATACAGGGGTGCTGCTTACTGGCTTGCTTCCTTTGGTTTGCTCAGCCTGTTATCTTATAGAACCTAGGTCCACCATCCCAGGGATGGCACCACCCACTGATCTGGGCTTTCTCATATTGCTCAATAATTGAGAAAATGTCTGACAACCAGGTGTTATGGAGTCAGTTTCTCAATTGGCGTTCCCTCCTTTCAGATAACTCTAGTTGGTGTGTCAAGCTGGCATAAGACTAGCTAGCACAATGTCCACATTGTGCTAGCTAGTATCTTGGCATACATTTTTCTACTTCCAATAAACTCCACTGAGATTCTTACCAGGAATTTCATTACATGTTGGGTAGCACTGAGATTTAAACAATATCAACTCTTTCATGAATAAATACAGATGTTCATATTTGTCTGTTCTCGTTAACTTACATTAACAGTGTCATGTAGTTTTTGGTGCAGAGATCTTCCATTTCTTTGAGCAAATTGATCCCTAAGCATTTTATTTCTGTTGTAAATGGTATTGTTTGCTTATTTATTTTTTGCATTATTCATTGACAGAGTACGAAAGCCTACTAATTACAGTGAACTGACTTTGTATCTTGTAATTTTTTTGATTTTATTAACTGTGATAAGAATTTAATGTGAAAAAAAACCAAAAAAACACCACCAACAAAAACAACAAAAAGAATTTAATGTGATCTCTAGTATACTCTAGGACACAGAAGCTCTTATGATTTGACGGTGAAGTGTATCCCATGGGCTCACACTGGATCCTCAGCTAGTGACTCTGTTTTTGAAAAGTTGTGGAACCTTTAGGATGCAGGGAATTGAGTTTTCTCTATTTATCAAGGTTTGTTTTGTGGCCTATAATGCCATCGATTTTCTAGAAGGTTCTATGTGCCATTGATGAGAATGTATACTCGCTGTCTCTGGGTAAAAAGTTCTGCAGGTATCCATGTGAACTCTGTTCCCTTTCCTGATACATAGTAGCCCTCTTTTGATTAATTTCAAAACCTTCTTTGTCATGTATAAGAACAGCTAGCTGCCCCAGCATGCCTGTGGCCTCCATTTTGCTTGTCTTAACTTCTAACCTTTGATTCTTGGTTTATAGATGTCATTCCTACCCATGTGTGTGTGTGTTTATTAATTAATTTATCTTCCTTATACTCTGATTGAAGCTTCCTCTCCATCTCCTTCCTCCCAGTCACTCTCTCTCACCTTCTTGCCCCTTCTCCCTCCCTTTCTCCTCAGAGAAGGGGAGGCTTCCCATGATTATCAATCTACATTGATGTAGCAAGTTGGATATCCCAACCTAAAGAGGACTAGGCACATCTTTTCCTATTGAGGTTAGACAAGGCAGCCCACTTAGGAGAAAGGAGTCCAAAAGTAGGCAACAGAGTCAGAGGCATTCCATCCTTCAGTTGTTAGGAGTTCCACATGAAAACAGAGTTGCAAACCTGTTACATATGTGTAGAGGGCCTAGGTCCGTCCCATGCATGCTCTTTGGTTTGTGGTTCAGTCTCTGTGAACCCCTATGGGTCCAGGTTAGTTGACTCTGTAGGTTTTCTTGTGGTGCCCTTGACCCCTCTATCTCCTGAAATCTTTCCTCCCCTCTTTAACAGGATTCCCCCAAGCTCTTCTTAATGTTTGGCTGTAGACATCTGCGTCTGTTTCCATCGGCTACTGGGTGGAGACTCTCAGGAGACCGTTATGCTAGACTCCTGTCTGCAAGCATAGTAGAGTGTTATTAATACTCAAAGTAGACTGTCTGGGGTGGGCACTCTCTCATGGCATGGGTCTCAAGTTGGGCCAGTCATTGCCACATGTGTTTCTTGACCATACTTTTGGAAGTGATTTATAGAAATTTTTATTTGTCATTTTCACAGAGAAGTTGATTGTCACCATGGAATATGAATCATGGGGAAGAATGGGATCACACACTTGTATGTTGTAGTTTAAATTAAAGGGACAACAAACTTCATTGAGATGGAAATGAGCTCAAAGGTGATGCAGCCAAGATCCAGTCACTGTTAAGCATGATAAATCCTGAACAAGTTACAGAATGTTAGCCAATGTGTGTGAGCGTGTGTGAGTGTGTGTCTTCTACACATATGTATGTGAAAGTGTATCTGCTCTTCTGCACTATCTGCTATATTCCCTTGGGGCAGGATGTCTCATTGGACCTGGAGCTAGCCTGGCAGCCAATCCCAGGGTCTCTACCTCCTCCTCTCCCCATCTGGCAAAGCCTTTCAGATTCACTGGGCCTGATGATATTTTATATATTCAGTTTTCAGTGTCCCTGGTCATGTGACGATTAGTCTAGTATAGACAGGGCATGGCCCAATGCTCAGTTGTGACTTCAGCCCTAGGGCCCTGTATGGCCAACTCAAATGGTAAAAAACAAGAGGGCAAGGAAATTCGGTTTCTTGTGGATGGCTGCCTGATTCTCATTAAGCTTATTCAGATTTATGTTATGTCCTAGATACCTGAGTTGGTGCTTATTTTAATTTTTTTAAGTTTTAAAATATTTTATTTTCTTAACTATCAATGTATTTTCTTTTCCCCCACTAATTTATTTATTCACTTTACATTCCAACTGTGCCCCATCTCCTGCCAGTCCCCCCTCATGCATCTTCTCCCCCATAACCCCTTCCCCTGTCACATGGGCCCTCCTCCCCTCTCCTTCTCCTCTGAGAAGGGGGAGGGCTCTCATTGGGCACCATCCCGCCCTAGCACATTAAGTCACTGCAGGACAAGGCATATTCTCTCCCACTGAGGCCAGACAGTGCAATCCAGTTAGGGCAACAGGATCCACAGGCAGGCAACAGAGTCAGGGACAGCCCCTGCTTTAGTTGTTGGGGGGACCCAAATGAAAGCCAAGCTGCATATCTGCTACCTATGTGCAGAGGGCCTAGGTCCAGCCCATGTATGGTCTTTAGTTGGTGGTTTTGTTTCTGAGAGCCCTTAATTTGACCACATTTTTTAAAATCCATTTAGTCTTCATGTTTTCATTGATGAGTTAAGTCTATTTGCATTCAAGTTTGTAATTGAGAATTGTTTGCAAATGCTGAAATTTTACTGTTTGCTGTCCTGATTAATGGTTATTACTTTTCTCCAATCCCTGGTAATTAATGTTGGCTGCTTTCTGCTCTACAGTGTAAGACATAATTGACAATTTTTCCATCTGCTTTTCTACTGCTGTCTTGGGTTGCATTCTTCCCTGTGTTCTTGTGTGTGTCACTATCTCCTTTCTTCCTCTATGGTCAGTACTCTCGTAAGAATATTCTGCAGTGCTAGCTTAGTTCTCAGGAGTTCCCTTAACTTCTGCTTGTCTTAAACTAATTTTTACTTCTACTTCTATTTTAACACGTTGTTTTACTGGATAAACTTTCCATGATGGAAGTGTAATTTAATCTGAACAGATACAGCATACACAAATTAAGCCTAACGGCCTTTGTTAAAAGACTGTAAAGATAAACCCCAAGTCTGGCTCCAATGACAATAGAATCCTGTGTCTTTATCATTAGAATTACAATTGTTATCTTCTTGCTATTGTTACATATAATAACGTTGTATCCGTGTGTCTCCCTTTTATATTTTAATGTGGAATTAAGTGTGAAGACCCAGGCCAAAAAGGCCCTGCCATTGGGTCAGCGCTGGCATCCCACAGCTGTGATTCCAGGTATGACCAGCAGAGGGAAGAAATCCCAGAAGAGGTCCTGTAAACTCACCTGCAGCAGAAAGACAAGGAAAGAGTGAGGACATGGGTGGTTAGCAAGAGTGAGGATATGGGTGGTTAGCGGAGAAGTCGGTCAAGAGGGGCCCTTGGTGGAGGAACACACTTAGGTGTAGCGGGAGGCTGGGGCTATGGCGCATGCGCTATGCACAGGGAACAAAGCAAATTTGCTCTGCTCCCGGTGTTCAGGCTTGTCACTCGCTAGTCTGCTGTTTTGCCCTAGAGGAGTTGAGGTTGCTGAGGCAGCCGGAAGTGATAAAGCCAGATAAGGACACGCGCTATGGTGTGCACTTAATCAGAGGTTTGTTGCAGGAAGCAGACCTACCCCAGGCAAGTTTTTAAACAGGTCTGAACAGCACATTTTGTTTTTTGTTTGTTTGTTTGTTTGTTTGTTTGGTTGGTTGGTTGGTTTGGTTTGTTTTGTTTTTAAAAGGCAGCATTATATAAACAAAGCAAGAATGTAGAGTGAGTAGTGTGGAAACCCATACTTACCCGTTTCATCCCCTCACCTCCACCTTGGTTTCTCCACAAGCCCCGTACTTCAATCAACCTTGGCTTATGACTGTCCCCGTGGTCCATATAGTAGTCTAACAAAAAATTTGAGGGAACGGCCAACCAATGACTGGCCCAACTTGAGAAAGCCTACTCCTGACACTAGCAATGATACTCTGCTATGCTTGCAGACAGGAGCCTGGTAACTGTCTCCTGAGAAGCTTCATCCAGCAGTGGATGAAAACAGATGCAGAGACTCACAGCCAAACATCAGGTGGAGCTCAGGGAGACCTGTGTAGGAGGGGGGATAGGATTGAGGGAACCAGGGGGTCAAGGACACCACAAGAAGATCTATAGAGCCAACTAACCTGGGCCCATGGGGGCTCACAGAGACTCAACCACCAACCAAAGAGCATGCAGGGACTGGACCTAGGCCTCCTACACATTTGTAGCCGATGTGCAGCTGAGGCTTCATATAAGTCCCCTAGCAGTGGGAACTAGGACAGTCCTAACTCTGGTGCCTGCCATTGGATCCCCTTCCCCTACCTGGACTGCCTTGTTGGGCCGCAGTGGGAGAGGTTGTACCTAGTCCTACTCTGACTTGATGTCCCAGGCAGGGTGGTGCTCGGGGGGGGGGGGGGGGGGCTCTCTTTCTCTGAGGAGAAGGGAGGAGTAATGGAAGGAGGGATTGGTGAGAATGGGAGGCGGCAGCTGCAACAGACACAATAGGAAGAAGGGCTTGCAGGGCACATAACTCTGTGCTTTCTACTTCCTCCCTTAAGGACCTCCAGCCCATGGCAGGATGCTGCCCATATTCCCAAGATTGTCCCCCTCAGTCCCCAAGCTACCATCTGTCATGTCACCCTTTTCTGGAAGCATCTCCACTGACAAACAGAGCTGTTCTCAGCATCTCTTATTCCAGTCAGGTCCACAACCAAGACCTGCCATCACTCTCATGGTCAACATCTCACCCTTTCACCTTCTGAGAGTGAGTGAGGAACACATGTGTGAACAAATGTCACACTGCAGGTGGCACTAGATACAAAGAAGTGTGTGGCTCAAACAGAGAAAGGGATTTCCCAAGGCTCCCACAGCTCACAACAGACCTAGAGGAGTATAAATTCCAAATGTACTGGCTCATGGGGACACCTTGCATGTGCACTACAAGACTGGCTATGAAGAGGGAGGTGACAGCAATGGTGGCCTCACACACTGAGACATTGATCACCCAAATCACCTCATGCCGACAGTCTCCACATGGTGACACCCATGGGATTGCCCAGAGTCTCTGCAAAGGCTTTGGGCCTGTGTGGCTGCCAACAGAGATCTGTCATTTCCACCACCTGCTGATTCAGCTTGGGACTGCTATGAGCTTCTCTGGGTGCTCACAGTGGGGATGCCAAGACTTGTGAACGGACAAACAGATCTTCTGCATCTGAAGGAAGAAAGAGCAGGTTGCCATGAAGCCTGGTGAGCAGTGGCAAGCTTCCTGTACACCTGTGTTTTGGTCACTATGGTAAATGGATGTGTAGGGAAGATTGAGGAGAGAAGTGGCCGATGGGGAACACAATGTAAATGATTGAAGGAAGCAAGCAGCATGGGATAAGCCACGCCCTCCCCAGCCACAGTCCACTCCCTTGAGAAAGGCCCTTCCAAGTGAAACCATGCCCACCCTGCTTCAGCTCTCCTGTCCTACACCTCTTTGCTGGGAAGTAAATCACTAATCCAGGGTTCATCGCTGATTTCATGAGCCCACTTCAAAACTATTATGACTCTCAACCACATCTCTAGAGTGGACTGACTGACACATCAATAGTGGGTCTTAAGGCATCACACCCTGGATCCCCACCTCCGGTGCCTCTCCCTGCAAACCCTGGATGAACCCCTGTGTCTGCACGTGAGCTCTTCCTTTCAGGCACACCACACTGGGGTCAGGTCTAACACAGTTTTTGCTGTGGAAACAACATAGTGAGATCCTAGTTTCCAACATCTGGTTCCCGCCCTAGACTGCAGCCTGAAAGCATTATTGAAATTACAGTTAGTTTTGAGAATGTTAGCTGTAGTAATTTCCAACCCCAATAAGCCCATATAAAAAAACACAACCCAGTTATTTAATTATAAGCTATATGCTTAGATTGAAAGGATCTGGCGCTGTATTAACTTGTTCCCCAGGTATAAGACCCTTTGCTCCTTGCAGTTTCTCCTGGTCATGTGATTTAGCTCCATCATGGTTTCCTCCTCTTCTTCTTCCATCTTCTCTCCTCCCTTCTTGTCCTCTTCTTCCCTCTACCTGCCCCCACTCTCAAAGATCTCCCATCCCACCTTCCCTCTACTGCCCAATCACAGGCTCTAGCTTTTATTAACCAGTTAGAATGGGAAGAAAGTTCACATGAGATCCCCTGAAGACCTGGTCACGGGGGCAACCCCTCTTGAGAAAGCGGAATTAACATCAGAATACAAACAGTATTGGGACACCTCACAACAGTTCATAATTTGAAATGCATTTATTTGCTAAATATCTATTAATCTTGTGAAGCTGCTGCCCATTTCCCTGCCCCCTTTGACAGGAGGCTTTGATGACGCATTTTGACCACTTTATTGTTGCTGTTAGGGTCATGTTTCTATTCCCCCTGGACTCCAGCTCAGTAGTTAAAGTCATCTAGGAATTTTCTAAGTCCTACGTGCCACTAAGGAGCTGAGTCTCATTTCCCACTCTGAAAGCAGTGAATGAGAAAGAGGGGCTGGAGACATAATCCAGTGCTCCTCTCCGGTTAATAATCTTTAAAGGTCACAACTAAAAAGTTATCAAGAGATAACAAACATAAAAAGATGGAAATTATGATGTCAAAATTGAAAATGTAGGGTAAGAGTTAACATTACATTTTACCTTTTTGGTTTGTGACTAAAATTATTTTCTTTAGAATAATTATTTTATGATAGGATTACTTCTTAGTCTCATGGTAACCACAAATTAAAATTTTGTACACAAACTAAAAAGAAAAAGAAAAAAGCTTTCAGTAATATTACTAGGGAAAAGTCACCTAAGCACAAAAGCAGACAGTGAGAAAAGAGGAGGGATGTACAGACAATTAGGAAACAGGAGCTGGTGCAAGCGTGTGCTCTTGCTCACAATGGTCACCATGGCTGACTGTGGACTGTGTTATTCCACTGGAACACACAGAGCCATGGATGCATAAAAGATAAGGCCCAATATGATGCCCAGATGGAATCCATTTCATCAGTAATGATATAGTTCAGTTCCCAGCACTCTCATCGGGCAGCTCACAACCACCTGTAAATCAAGCCCCAGAGGATCTGGTAACCTCCTCTGGCCTCTTTGCCACTGCACTCAAACGCTCATGTGTGCACATACTCTCTCACACACAGACATACATATACTCATGATCCACATACTCACACACACGCTCACATACGGTCACATTCACTCAGGCACAGACACACATCACACAAACATACACAAAAACATATACACAGAGAGACACATAGCAAACGCTCATACACAGTAACATACATGCATACATACACACCAACAACTCTCATAAAAATATATTCACACAGACACATACATGTACATGCTAATACACATCCACATACAAACACAAAAACTCACACAGACACACAGAGACACAAAACAGACATACACAAACAGGCACACACATGAACTCAAACACATATAAACACAAACATTCACACAAATACCCACACACACACACAAATACACATATCCTTCAAGATAAAAATCTTTGTTTTCAAGCCCAGAAAAATAGTTTAATTGCTGAATTCTAGTGTTAAAAGAGTTATAACAATTCTCCCACTGTTCTAGAATATTAAAGAAGAGGAATACATTCCAATTCCTCACAAGAGGCTGATACTGTTATGATTCACATACAGCAAAGAAGCAAATAGTGAAAACCCTAGAACAATCTCCAAGATATACATTTATGCCAACTTATTCACAGAATGCTGACAAATGATATTTAATATTCCATTATTGCTAACTGTGAACAAATGGGACATATCCCAGGAATATAAGCTTATACAATAGACATAAAGAAGAAAGTAATGAAATCCATACAATCCTGTCAATACACATTGTAAGCCCATCTTACTGAGTCAGCATTCATTTCTGATGAAATGCCCTGGTAAACTAGATACAGACAGTCCATATTGCTACAAAATAGAGGTCCTTGATGACAGTCAGAAAGCACCATGCTCTCAGGCATGTCATGTGAGCAGCCTGCAAATAACATCAACATGACACCTGGAAAAACAGATGTGTAGAGACACGGAAAAGAAGCTACTCTTTATAAATTACTTTAAAGATTCTTGAAAGAAGGGTTTCACATGAAACAATTTCTTCATAGCCTCTGTGACATTCTTATTCCTAAGACTATAGATTAGTGGATTCAACAAAGGGGTGACTATGGTGTAAAACACAGATACCACCATGTCCTTCTCAGAGGTGTGGAGGGAAGCAGGGAGCATATAGGTATAGACAGCAGCACCATAGAAGAGGATGACCACAGTCATGTGGGAGGAGCAGGTGGCAAGAGCCTTCTTCCTGCCCTCTGCTGAGTTCATCTTGAGAACAGTGAGGAGGATGGATGAATAGGAGGCTGAAATGACTGTCACAGGGATGAGAAGCATGAGCACACAGCACACATACATGAAGGTCTCATAGAGCCAGGTATCTGAGCAGGAGAGCTTTGTCACTGCAGGTACCTCACAGAAGAAGTGATGAATGTCTCTGGAGTCACAGAAAGGGAAGTTCATGGTTATTGGAGTGAGTATGAAGCCATCCAAAGATCCCAGGAGCCAACAGGCAGACAGCAGGAGGAGACACATCCTGTGGTTCATGAGGACCGGATATCGGAGTGGATGGCAGATGGCCACATAGCGGTCATAAGACATGGCAGCCAGAAGGGAAAATTCAGAACCTGCTAGTGTCACATAGAGGAACATCTGCATGCCACAGGCAGCAGCTGAGATCTTGTGGCTCCCCAGGACCTGGTTCATGAGCATCTTGGGCACAGTGACAGAAATGTACATCATGTCCATGAGGGACAGCTGGCTGATAAAAAAATACATGGGTGTGTGGAGGCGGGTGTCATAGAGTATCAGCAGGATCAGGAGGCCGTTCTCAGAAAAGGCCATCAAGAAAACCACAAATATGACCACAGCAAGCAGGGCAGGGTGTTTGGATTGACTGAAGAATCCTAGCAGGGTGAAATCTGACTGTCCAGTGTAGTTGTTATTCCAGGTGATGAGGTCCATGTGTGTCTCCTAGGCAACCAAGAACACTTTGGGGTTAGTGTCATAGGGATAAGTGCTCAGTGATTTGTGCCTCAACCTGCCTGTGTAAGTTCTCAGTGATTTTGGCCTGAAGATCTAAGAGTTGCAAATTACATGTGATTCATGGTAATGTACTGCCTGGAAGAAGCCTCACCTTCACACAAGAAGGACTAACACTCAGAACTCTAAGAAGCTTGGGGCAAGGAACCCACTAAGCTGCTAAATAGTGCCACCATTCCTGCTATCTCTCAACCTAGCAACCCTCCGTCTGCTCTACCTAAAATAATGCTACTGAAGATGACGGTGGTAGTGATGACAATGATGATGATGGTGATAACCTTGCCTTCTGATTTTGCCAAGGTTAAATAAAGGAAAACAATAAATGTTTCTTTCAGTATCCCAAGATAAAAATGGAGGAGCACAACACACACACACACACACACACACACACACAGTTACAGAGTTAAGAACTCACTATCATGGATAGCCATCTCAGAGATGGGTAATAGTATTTTCTTGTATTTTGTTCTCCAGGTTAAATATTAAGGATTTAGTTTTCAAAGAAATAAGGGAAAATCTTCAAATAACAAATGTATAAGCCAAATTAAGAATTAGTATTTGAAATTTTCTATGAGTTTATAAGTATGCTTATTTTGTATAAATGTGTAAAATCTTAAATATGTATTTAGATAAGCATTTCTATGAACATTGGAATTTACAAATACATATAATATATATTATATATTATTTTTATAATATATATATATATGTATATATGTAAAAATATTTACACATTTAGCCCTGATTAGCAGAAAAGTTCACCTGTGTAAGTCTGGGCCTCTTCAAGTTTATCTCCTCACATCCTCACTGTGTGCTCTAAATCTGTAGGATCAGAGGTGACTGTGGTCGCCAGACCAGGCTGTCCTTACAGCATCATCTGCTTTGCTGCCCATCACAATCTCTATCTCTTGGAATCCAAAAGGCAGAAAGAAGACTGGGTACCACTGAGATGCCTCTGGCTCCCTGTGCTCCATGATGATAGCTGGAGTCTGAGTTAGACTCCAAAATCATGCCAAGGAGACTTTAAACTTGACAGTGTTTAAAGAGGCTTCTGCCAATCTATTCAAGACAATAAATAAAAATGATAAAATCAAATGTTTAAAGGGCTACAGAACAGAAAAGCAACAGGCACAAGGTACACCTAGCCTTTCTGAAGTCAGATACAGCTTATGCCATGATTCCTTAAACACATTGAATTTTCAACATAAAAATTCTCTGATTTTTTTAATTTTAGTATGTGTGTTTGTTTTGCCTGCTTGTGTGTATCTACACTACATGGGTCCCTGCTACCCAAGGAGAAGAGGGTGCCAGATCCTCGAGAAGAGGAGTTACAGGTGGCTGTGAGCTGCCGTGTGGGTGCTGAGAGGAGAACCTGGGTCTGCTGAAAAAGCAACAAATGCTCTTAACCACGTAGCCATGCCACCAGCTCCCTCTGCCAACCTGTTGGTATCTAAAATGGTAAATGTTAGGTTATGGTCGCTCTCACCAACACAGAAGAAATATCTCCTCTCCCCACGAAGCATTTAGCTCAGATTACAGGGCAGGGAAAATTTAGGAAAAAACTGCCAACTGTAGAGATACACCACTGTGAGAGTTTCCTAAACTAATCCTGATATTCATCTGCCAAAAAAATTTAGTGTTGCCCACTGTTAAATTGGAGTTTCTCACATTAAGACACCCAGGACAAAAGGACTAGGGTCACGGTCTCTGGGGCATATATGGTGATTACAGCCTATTCAATCCTGCCCCCAATCTCTAGTTTGCATCTCCTGTGGACAGCCAGATCCAGCTTCACACTGGAGCTTACTTACAGGTAACCCCTGAACTCACTGGTACAGTCACCCCAAGCTACTGGAGCCAGCAGCGTCCGAGTCCACTCTGACTCCTTCTTACAGCACATTGTCCCAGGAACCTAAGTCATCTATTGACTTTGTTTTCTTCATTTACAGAGGGAAAAACTCAGATTTCAGAGTGTGTGCCTAACAGGAAAAAAAAATCAACTGACCAACAGATGTACATTTCATCCTTTGGGAGGACACGGGGCATGCTCCTGTCTCAGTTCTTTTAGTCTACAGCTCAATCTAGACAAAGTCCTCCACCTTTCATCACCAAAAAGACAGGAGGAGAACATAATTCTTAGTGTGACTGTGACCCTCTATAAGCTTCTAGTCCCAAGACAGCTAATGCATGCCAATAAGATAAGAAAGATACATACATGTTCTTCTGTTTTTAAATGGTTATAAATAAAACATGTTAAATCTGTTTAATAAGTAGTATTTGAAGTTTTTGGAAGTAAATGTTTCTCTGCAGAAAACAAGTAGAGGAAAATCAAACAAATATTCTCAAGAACTGATAGAAGATTCTGAAAGCAGATGTTAAGTCAAGGGTAGTGACTCCTGGGGAGTCTCCTGTCAGATCCAACTCACCCCAGATGCTGCCGGCAGCCTTGGCCATGTGGACCAAGGGCAGTGGCTGCTTAAGTGCACACAGAATAGGAGGAAAGTGATGTCATCCCTGACTGGATTCTTCTCATTAAAGGATGGTGTGGCGGGAGTTTGTAAATAATGTTCCTTTGAGACTTTGAAGATATAATTAATAGCGATAACAACAGCTGGTAGATAGCACCATTACACAGCTGCAGTTTTATCTTTGTGTCTTTTTTTTCTTCTAGATTTGTAAAAATGGAATTGTAACCAGAGTTAACAATGATCTGAAATTTCAACATTGTCAATAGACTTCAAGCATGAAACACACAAATTAGCTAATGCATGGCCATAGGCTTGGCCACTTGTACAGTTGGTTAGTGTTCTCTCTCTCAGTCTCTGTCTCTGTCTCTGTCTCTGTCTCTCTCTCTCTCTCTCTCTCTCTCTCTCTCTCTCTCTGTGTGTGTGTGTGTGTGTGTGTGTGTGTGTGTGTTCATATAAACTTCCAGTAGTTTTCACAAGTGTAGATGCCAAAGTTCAGAGTTGAGCTGCTCTGTCATAGGTGCTGCCTCTCGGCCCCTCCATCATGTGCCATCTTATCCTCTCCCCACCCCATGATCCCTGTGCTTGAGGTCAGTCAGTCACAAGCCATATTCTTTAAAGCTATTTGTTTCACTTTAAATATTGACATGCAAATTACATAACACTTTACAAGTACTAAAGGCTTCAATGAAAATGTAAATATTTATATTACGTCACCTGACTAAATCCGTAGTCTGAAGAGGGTCACGGGATATGGAGAAGCCAGGCCATACTCACCAGGAGCCTTGCTCCCTGCTAACTAGCTTTCATGGCATCTTAAGGGGTTGTATAGGCTTTGGGTACAGATAAACAGAAGCATCTACAAGCTTCTGATACTATGAACTAAAATTCCATGATCATTTCCAACATGATTTTCCCAGGTTTTGTGAGCAATGTGTATGGATTCTTCAGCACTGGGGTCTTACCATCAAGTTCTAGAGGAAAACCAAGAGCAACAGCAATAGCCTATGTTGCTTTGGCAGTCTGCAGGACTTTGTCTGCCAGCAAACAACTCAAGATAAGATAACCTATACTTGGCTCTAGGTTATTTGGCAGTCCATAGCTCCTAGCAGTTATGTCCCCTGAGTAGAGCACATACATCTATATAAATCCGTAGAGAAGAATGCCAGGATTCTGTTTGGCCTTTTGAAACAACCTTAATGTTGGGGATTCCCATCTCTGTCCTCACTCTCATCCTCTCCCCACTTCAAATTCCTTCCCAGTTAGTCCTTTGTCCTTTATCCCACTATACCCTACTGTCCCCATCCCTTAAGATCTTTTGCTTCCTTCCCACCAATCAGTAATTCCCAGTTTCCAGTATTCGGCAGATTCTCCAAATTAAACACACACATTAAAAGATTCAACAATAAGATCTACAGATGAAGGCTTCAGCTCTGCAGCCAATCCCCACAAACACAGAGAAGGCTGGACTCCCAGGAGCTCTAACAGGCCCAGGAGTGTAGGTGAGTAGGCTGCAATGTCCCCTCTCCCAAAGAGGGAGTAATTTGGGACCCATGGGGACCTAGGAACTCTCTCAAGGCCAATGGCATGGGTCCCTTCAGGTCTGTGCCTGTGCCTGGAGCAGTACTAAGGCTTCAGCTCTGCACCCAATACCCCAAAACCCAGAGGAGGCTGGACTCCCAGGAGCTCTAACATGCCCAGGAACATAGGATAATAGGATCACAGGATCTCAGAAGCTTGGGCACACCAGGATTTCAGGAGCCCAGGAGTAGCCTGACTCCCAGGAGCTATCACAACCAGGATCTCAGGATCACAGGATCACAGAGACAGCTGGACTCTGAGGAGTTCTGACACAACCAAGATAACAGAACACACAGGCTGTAGTCAGAGACAGTGAGTGAAGGTAGCACTAGAAATAACCAGATGGCGAAAGGCAAGAGTAAGAACATAAACAACAGACACCAAGGTTGCTTGGCATCATCAGAACCTAGTTCTCCCACCATAGCAAGTCCTGAATACCCCATGACACCAGAAAAGCAAGATTCAGATTTAAAATCATTTCTCATGATGATGATGATAGAAGACATTAAGAAGAATATAAATAACTCCCTCAAAGAAATACAGGAGAACACATGTAAACAGGTAGAAGCCCTTAAAGAGGATACACAAAAATCCCTTGAAGAATTACAAGAAAACACAAGCAAACAGGTGAAGGAACTGAACAAAATGATTCAGAACATAAAAATGGAAGTAGAAACAATAAAGAAATCACAAAGAGAGACTACTCAGGAGATAGAAAACCTAGGAGAGAACAGGAGTCATAGACACAGCATCACCAACAGAATACAAAAGATAGATGAAAGAATCTCAGGTGCAGAAGATACCATAGAAAACATTGACACAACTGTCAAATAAAATACAAAATGAAAAAAACTCCTAACCAAAAAATCCAAGAAATCCAGGACACAATTAGAAGACCAAACCTAAGGATAATAGGTATAGAAGAAATCGAAGATTCCCAACTTAAATGGCCAGTAAATATCTTCAACAAAATTATAGAAGAAAACTTCCCTAACCTAAAGAAAGAGATGCCTATGAACATACAAGAAGCCTACAAAACTCCAAATAGACTACATTAGAAAAGAAATTCCTCCCATCACATAATCAAAACACCAAATCCACAAAACAAAGAAAGAATATTAAAAGCAGTAAGGGTCAAGTAACTTAAAAAGGTCAAGTAACTTAAAAAGGTAGACCTATCAGAATTACACCAGACTTCTCACCAGAGACTATAAAATCCAAGAGGTCATGGACAGATTGTCATACAGACCTTAAGAGAACACAAACACCAGCCCAGGCTACTATACCCAGCAAAACTCAATTACTATAGATGGAGAAACTAAAATATTCTGTGACAAAAACAAATCTACACAATATCTTTCCACAAATCCAGCCCTACAAAGGATAATAGAGAAAAAACATGAACACAAGGAGAAAAATTAAACCATAGAAAAAGCAAGAAAGTAATCTTCTTCCCACAAACCCAAAAGAAGATAGCCACACAAACATAACCCCACCTCTAATAATGAAAATAACAAGAAGCAACAATCACTTTTCCTTAATCTCTCATAACATCAAAAGACTCAATTCCTCAATAAAAAGACATAAGCTCATGGACTGGATACTTAAACAGGACCCAGAATTTTGCTGCATACAGGAAATGCACCTCAGTGACAAAGACAGACACTATCTCAGAATAAAAGGCTGGAAAACAATTTTCCAAGCAAATGGTCCCAAGAAACAAGCTGGAGTAGCCATTCTAATATCAAATGAAATAGACTTTCAACCATAAGTTATCAAGAAAGATAAGAATGTACACTTCATACTCGTCAAAGGAAAAATCAACCAAGATGAAATCTCAGTTCTGAACATCTATGCACCAAATGCAAGGGTACTCACATTCATAGAAGAAATAAAAGCTCAAAGCACACATTGCACCTCACAGAATAATAGTGAGAGACTTCAATGCCCCACTCTCCTCAATGGACAGATCATGGAAACAGAAACTAAACAGAGACACAGTGAAACTAAGAGAAGTTATAAACCAAACAGATTTATCAGATATTTATAGAACATTTCATTCAAAAGCAAAAGAATATACCTTCTTCTCAGCATTTCAGGGTACCTTCTACAAAATTGACCATATAATTAGTCACAAACCAGGCCTCAATAGATACAAGATAATTGAAATAATCCCATGCATCCTACAGATCACCATGGACTAAGGCTGGTCTTCAGTAATGATAAAAATCGATGGAAAGTCCACATACACGTGGAAACTGAACTATGCTCTAATCAATGATAACTTGGTAAGAGGAGAAATAAGGTAAGAAATTAAAGATTTTTTAGAATTTAATGAAAATGAGGACACATTCTACCAAAACTTGTGGGATATAATGAAAGCCATGCTAAGAAGAAAACTCATAGCTCTAAGTGCCTACAAAAGGAAACTGGAGAGAGCACACAGTAGCAGCTTGACGGCACGCCTGAAAGCTCTAGAACAAAAAGAAGCGAATGCACCTAAAAGGAGTAGATGGCAGGAAATAATCAAACTCAGGGCTGAAGTCAACCAAGTAGAAACAAAAGAACTATCCAAAGAATCAACATAACCAGGAGCTGGATCTTTGATAAAATCAACAAGGTAGATAAACCGTTAGCCAGACCAACCAGAGGGCACAGAGACAGTATCCAAATTAATAAAATCAGAATTGATAAAGGATCCATAACAAAAGAAACTGAGAAAATTCAAAAAATCATCAGATCCTACTACAAAAACCTATACTCAACAAAACTGGAAAATCTGAATGAAATGGACAATTTCCTAGACAGATACCAGACACCAAAGTTAAATCTGGATCAGAAAAACCATCTAAATAGTCCTATAAGCCCTAAATAGCAGCAGTCATTAAAACTCTCCCTACTAAGAGAGCCCAGGACCAGATGGTTTTAGTGCAGAATTCTATCAGACCTTCCAAGAAGACCTAATACCAATTCTCTTCAAACTATTCCACAAAATAGAAACAAAAGGAACACTGCCCAACTCGTTCTATGAAGCTACAATCATGCTCATACCTAAATCACACAAAGGCCAAACAATGAAAGAGAACGTGAGACCAATCTCTCTTATGAATATCAGTGCAAAAATACTCAATAAATTTCTCACAAACTGAATCCAAGAACACATCAAAAACAATCATCCACCGTGATCAATAAGCTTTATCCCAGAAATTCAGAGATGATTCAATATTCAGAAATCCATCAATGTAATCCACTATATAAACAAACTCAAAGGAAAAAAGACCACATGATCACTAGATGCTGAGGAAGCATTTGAAAAAATTCAACACTCCTTCATGGTAAAAGTCTTGGAAAGAACAGGAATTCAAGGCCCATATCTAAACATAGTAAAAGCAATATAGAGCAAACCAGTAGTCAATATCAAACTAAATGGAGTGAAATTTGAAGCAACTTCACTAAAATCAGGGACTAAACAAGGCTTCCTACTCTCTCCCTATCTATGGAATACAGTACTCAAAGTCCTAGCCAGAGCAATTAGACAACAAAAGAAGATCAAAGGGATACAAATTGGAAAGGAAAAAGTCAAAATATCACTATTTGCAGATGATATGATAGTATACTTAAGTGACCCCAAAACTTCTACCAGAGAACTCCTAACCCTGATAAGCAACTTCACCAAAGTAGCTGGATATAAAATTAACTTAAATAAATCAGTAGCCTTCCTCTACTTAAAGGATAAACAGACTGAGAAAGAAATTACTGAAATGACACCTTTCACAACAGTCACAAGTAATATAAAACACCTCACTCTGAATCTAACCAAGCAACTGACAGATCTGTATGACAAGAACTTCAAGTCCCTGAAGAAAGAAATCAAAGAAGATCTCGGAAGATGGAAAGATCTCCCATGCTCATGGATTGGCAGGATTAATATAGTAAAAATGGCCATCTTGCCAAAAGCAACATACAGATTTAATGCAACCCCCCTCAAAATTCCAACTCAATTCTTCACAGAGAAAGAAAGACCAATTCTCAAATTCATTTGGAATAACAAAAAAACCCAGGATAGCAAAAACTATTCCTCAAAATAAAAGAACTTCGGGGGAAATCACCATCCCTGACCTCAAGCTGTACTACAGAGCAATAGTGATAAAAACTACATGGTATTGATACAGAGACAGGCAGGAAGATGAGTGGAATAGAATTGAAGACCCAGAAATGAACCCACACACCTATAGTCACTTGATCTTTGACAAAGGAGCTAAAACCATTCAGTGGAAAAAAAGACAGCATTTTTAACAGGTGGTGCTCATTGAACTGGATGTCAGCATGTAGGAAAATGCAAATCAATCCATTCTTATCTCCTTGTACAAAACTCAAGTCCACATGAATCAAGGACCTCCATATAAAACCGGACATATTGAAACTAATAGAAGAGAAAGTGGGGAAGAGGCTCAATCACATAGGCACAGGGGGAAAGTTCCTGAACAGGACACCAATGGCTTATGCTCTAAGAACAAGAATTGATGAATGGGACCTCATAAAATTGCAAAGCTTCTGTAAGCAAAGGACACTGTCAATAGGACAAAATGGCAACCAACAGATTGGGAAAAGATCTTTACCAATCCTACATCTGATAGAGGGCTTATATTCAAAATTTAAAAAGAACTCAAGAAATTAGACTCCAGACAATCAAATAACCCTATTTTAAAATGGGGTACAGAGCTCAACAAAGAATTTTCAACTGAGGAATATCGAATGGCTGAGAACCACCTAAAGAAATGTTCAATATCTTTAGTCATCAGGCAAAAGCAAATCAAAACGACCCTGAGATTCCACTTTACACCAGCCAGAATGGCTAAAATTAAAAATTCAGATGACAGCAGATGTTGGTTAGGATGTGGAGAAAGAGGAACACTCCTCCATTGCTAGTGGGATTGTAAGCTGGTACAACCACTCTGGAAATCAGTCTGGTGGCTCCTCAGACATAGTATTACCTGTGGATCCAGTGATATCACTCCTGGGCATATACTCAAAAGATGCTCCAACATATAACAAGGACACATGCCCCACCATGTTCATAGCAGCCTTATTTTTAATAGCCAGAAGCTGGAAAGGACCCAGATGTCCTTCAACAGAGGAATAGATACAGAAAATGTGGTACATTTACACAATGGAGTACTACTCAGTATTAAAAACAATGAATTCATTAAATTCTCAGGCAAATGAATGGAACTAGAAAATATCATCCTAAGTGAGGTAACCCAATCACAAAAGAACACACATGGTATGCACTCACTGATAAGTGGATATTAGCCCAAAATCTCACGATACCCAAGACATAACTCACAAACCACATGAAGCCCAATAAAAAGAAAGACCAAAGTGTGGGGGCTTCGGTCCTTCTTAGAAGGAATAGCAAAATACTCACAGGAGAAAATATGAGGCAATCTGTGGGGCAGAAACTGGAGGAGGGACCATCCAGAGACTGCCCCACCTGAAGATCCTTCCCAGATGCAATCACCATATGCAAACACTGTTGTGTATGTCCAGAAGTGCATGGTGACAGGAGCCTGATATGTCTGTCTCTTGAGAGGCACTGCCAGAGCCTGACATATAAAGAGGCTGATACTTGCAGTTAACCATTAAACTGACCATAAGGTCCCCAGTAGAGGAGTTAGAGAGAAGACTGAAGGAGTTGAAGGGGCTTTTGTCCCCATGGGGAGAGCAACAATACCAACCAACCAGAGCTCCCAGAGTCTAAACAGCTAGCCTGAGAACACACATGGAGGGAACCATGACTCCAGCTATATATGTAGAGGAGGATAGACTTGTTGGGCATCAGTGGGAGAGGAGGCCCTTGGTTCCTTGAAGGCTGGATGCCCCAGAGAGGGGAATTTGAGGGCTGGGAGGTGGGAGTGAGTGAATGGGTGGGGGCACACCTTCATAGAAATAGGAGGAGGGAGGATGAGTTAAGGGGTTTCTGAGGGTAGGGGGGAGTGGGAAAAGGGGATATCCAATAATAAAAAAAACAAAAAGAAAAACAAACAAACAAAAACAAATAATGGAACTGGCTATCACAGTCGAACATTTGAGACATTTTGGCAGCAATTTAACATTACCCATATTACTGGGATTCCTTATAATTGTCAAGAAAAAAAGATTGTGGAAGGGGCCCATGGAACTTTAAAACGATATCTTCATAAAAATAAAAAAAGGGGGAGATATATCCCTGTACATCACAAATTTATTTAAATCATGTTTTTTATTTTTATTTTAATTTTTTTTAATTTGGATGCAACAGAGCTTTCTGGTGAGTATCTATGGCACTCTACAACTAGACATACTTATGCATAGGTGAAAGGAAAGGATCCACATACTAGCATAAGACATGATCCCAATTGGGTATTAAATATGGGGAAGATGGAATATTTATGTTTTTTCTGCAGGATGCTGAAGGAGCATAGTGGCTGCCAGAGCGAAAGATGAGACATTCTGATGCCAGAACAAAGAATGATGCTGACCTGTGAGCTTGCTGAGTGCCCTGACAATGGTGACTGGGAAGCTGTATTGGACATATGTTCCTGACCCACCATTGCTTACCTATACCCCTGATGGGACAAGTTGCCTTGTCTCAAGTCTTTAGACCTTGTGAAACAGAGAATCAAAAACAGAAGTTATAATGTCTCTTGTATTGTTCTTAAATGTGACCAGTTATTCAGACTCAATCATGGACTGGTCTAGAAATCAATTCAATATTGGAAATAACAGTCTTCAATTGGAAGTCTGGTTCTGGATTATCAACCAACTTTTGTTTTTGTTCCCTGAGTATCACAGAACCTTGGTATTCTAAAAAAATAGCTTGCAAGTACTGGAAGAAATGAGTCAGGCTTTAAGCAGAAGCAAGAGGATAGTGGGCTTGATTATTGTTGGTATAACAGCTTTAATTACATTTATTGCTAGCATCACTGCTTCTGCAATTGCTGCAATACAAGAAATTAAGACAGCTACTTTTGTTAATGCTTTAGCAAAAAAAAATGTTACTAGTGTATTGAATATACAAGAGGATTTAGATAGGCATTTGGAAGAATGGATTGATGCTCTTTATCCTATTCAAATTATTGGAAGGAGGTACAGAATTTAAGGGTAAGGATCCATCTTGAGTGTCATGCCAAATACCATTGGATTCATGTTAATTCTAAAATTTACAGTGGTAGTCATTATAATTAGGAAAAAGTTTAAAGACACTTGCAATGTATTTGACATAATTCTAACACCTCTCTGGATGTTTTAACATTACACAGTGAGCTTATGAATTTCAAGAATGCTGCTCTGCTAAGTGTTGATGTGGTAGATACTGCTGATAAAATTACCCATGGCCTGAGGTCAGTATTTCTATTTTGGTCAAGCTTCAAGAATGGCATATATAGCTTGATCATGCTAACCCTTTTTGTCCTGGGAATACTTTTCTTCGTGCTCATCCTGTTAAACCTTGTCTTTAACAACATCAACATGTTGGCAGCCAAAGTACATGGTTTGAACCTGAAAATGGACTCCCAGACAGAATTATTAAATTAACAAGCTGGCAAGCCAAGGACGGGTAAGATTCTACACAGAGCCTTACCAACCTAAAACATAAATGCATTGCTTTGAATAATGCATAATCCATGACAGGTAAGGAAAGCATTTTTGTCAGAACGACCTAAGACAGGCTCAGTCTGGTTAATGAATTTAAGAAGATGGAGAGGCAGAGAGCCTTTGGCACTGCTTGGCAAAAATCTGACAAGGAAAAGGGCTGCTTGACAGAAATATGACATTGACCAAGGCCAAGGAAGTAGGCTTCAGGCAGGAATCTGATATTAGGCTAGAACAAAGAAGTAATCTCAGACAGGAATCTAAATTTTAGGCTAGAACAAGGAAGTAGGCTTCAGACATGAAAATGACCTTGGGCTAGGACAGGGAAGTTGGCTCAGATATTTTGGTCATCCTTTTAAGCCCTTAGAAGCAGTGATCACAGGAGTGTTAATGGAATAGGGTTTCTTGCCTTTCTTTTTCTTTGACTATTTGTCATTATTGCCTGGCTTGTTCCTTGACTATTTGCATCTATTGTACTGCTAGTTCCTCAGCCTAGAACTAGCCTTCTTAATACATGCATTTAATTAAAATGGTATAAAAGCAAAAAAGAGGAGGGGTGATGGGATAGGGAGTTCTAGGGAGGGGAAATGGGGAAAGAAGATGTCATTGAAATGTAAATAAATAAAATATCCAATAAAATAGAAAAAAGATCTACAGATGGGTGAGATCATGTGATGTTTGTTGAAAACAAAATTCATACACATGTGAAAATATGCTTCACCCTGAGAACCAGTAACCTCTCATGATCCAATGACATTAGCACAAACCCATAAGGCATTTCTTGAGGAAAATGTGATCATGAACTCTCTAATGTACAGATGCTTGTTGACTTGAATCTGTCAGTGTTCTAGGAGGACCCACTATTTCATTTAGGTTTAGCCAAAACAAAACAAAAAAAAAAAAACAAAAATAAAACAAAATAAAAACCAGCGAAAAGTTTTATTCTCCCTTTTTAGGTAGGGTTCACAGAGGGCTGGCTACCTAAGGGATGGCTGGTCCCACAGCTGGGTCTGGTCTATGAGTGAATCCTCCACCCATGTTCTTCCTGGTTACTGGGAACTACATGTGAGAGGCGCTCCACACAGCACAGAACCTCTGGGTCACGTGACTCTAAGGGCAAAGGTCCTTCAAGCGTCTCAGATTCATTTTGCCACATTATATTTGATACATTTTCTGTGTAATTATTATATGGAATATAGCCCTGACAGAAAAAATAAATGTTTATGTTGGCTCTCAGTGTGCTCTTAAAGACCTAACTGGAACTGTAACCATGGAGTAGTCATAAGACATGGCAGCCAGAAGGAAAAAATCTGAACCTATTAGTATCATGTTTAAAAATCCATGTTTGATCCTTAATACACAGAGGTTCAGCTTCAGTTCATACCTCACGTTAAAATAATCCTCAAACTAAGTTTGATTTCCATTTGGGCATAGTGGTTTATAATACTCTAGAGAAGTGAACCTACAGACAGACTCTGGTCTGTTAGATAAAGGGCAGTGTTATGTGACCTGGCCCTGATATGCAACAGTTTCACTAGGAATTATGATAGTTCTAACCACAGACATGAATTTTTTTTTAATTTTCTTAAATTACAGATAGGTAATAAACCTCAAACCTCCAGGCCCAGGGAACTTCTGT
This sequence comes from Grammomys surdaster, assembly GCF_004785775.1. Classification (NCBI taxonomy): domain Eukaryota; kingdom Metazoa; phylum Chordata; class Mammalia; order Rodentia; family Muridae; genus Grammomys; species Grammomys surdaster. The sequence goes on along the minus strand of NW_021604759.1, from coordinate 352,919 downwards.
CAGCACAGTCAGCTTGAAGCACACAACACTGAGTAGTCCTTTCTTGGTCACATGACGCTAGCTCAAAAGCATTCTTGGTGGCTGAGAAGACACTCATAGACATTACCACCTAAATGAGCAGCTACACTGGAAAGTCAGATTTCACCATGGTGACAGTCTCCAATCCAAACACCCTGCTTGCTGTGGTCATATTTGTGGTTTTCCTGATAGCCTTGTCTGGGAATGCCCTCCTGATCCTGCTGATACTCTGTGACACCCATAGCCACATACCCATGTACTTTTTTATCAGCCAGCTGTCCCTCATGGACATGATGTACATTTCTGTCACTGTGCCCAAGATGCTCATGAACCAGGTCTTAGGGAGCCACAAGATCTCAGCTGCTGCCTGTGGGATGAAGATATTCTTCTACCTGATACTAATAGTTTCAGAATTTTCCCTTCTGGCTGCCATGTCTCATGACTACTCCATGGTTACAGTTCCAGTTAGGTCTTTAAGAGCACACTGAGAGCCAACATAAACATTTATATTTCTGTTAAGGCTATGTAATTTAGACTAGTCAGGAGGCCCTCAGTCTTTTGACCTTTTTTTTCCAATTGTCCCATCAGTCGGGGATAGGTCAGGGTCTTTCTGACCACAATCTTCTTTGGAAGCACTGAAAGCACATCCCTCCTTGTTGACTTTCTTCTTTTGCAGAATGTACACTGATTAGTGTCCACCCTGTGGAGCCTCAGTGGCCCTTTGTACAAGAGGGCAGGTGACTCAGTAGAACTGAGAGATCTTTTAAAGGGTGCCTCACAGCCCTCTGGAACCTAAATTACTTGGAAGGACTTGAGTAAACATCACAGTCCCTTTAATCCCTCTGCCTACATCAGTATAGGCCTCTAAGTACAGTTAATCAGTTGTACCTGTCTGGTACTGCTAACTATATTGTATGTTTAAATACTGTTTTAGAGGATAAACGTCCTCTTCTGTTTATTAAATCGGTTCTTTTTCCAAGAGAAGACCAAGAACTTTACAGGACTTTAACTATTTAAATAGCTGCTTGGTTGAACTTGGACCTTAAATTTTTGATTCACATCTCTTAGTGACCTTTACAGCTCGTCTTCTACATACTCTACGTAAGTGACTCAGACCCTCTGTGACCGGTGTAGGCTTTTCAGCTTTGTATTTATCCTTTGCATTCTGGAAGCTTTTGGCCATCTTAATTTAGACATAAGTGTTATTGTACAAAAATCCTCCTTTCTCTGAAGAAAACTTTTTATTGCCATTTCCTTTTAATATTTGCTTCTCTGGAGACAAATACACAAATAGAAGCTGAATTTTTATTTTCACTGATCTCAATCAATTACTAGTGTCCCTGGGGACAGTAGTGACAGGATAGAATACCTGAAGGGAATCAGAATTGGAGCCAGCCATCGTTTGGTTCCAGGAGCTGCCACTAAAGCTACAAATGTGACATTTGTGAACCTCACTAAACCCCTGAAGAGTTTTACAAGACTTTGAACACAAAGGAAGGAAGATTCCTATCAAATTATCTTCGGAAGGGTGAAGGTGAGGTCCTTTCCAGGACTCTACAAAACTTTCACCTTTCAAGCTGGAGAAGTTTATTCAGGACCTTGGTCACACAGGAGTGACGATCTGTAGGACAGGCTGGTGACATTGAGGTGGAAGGTTTCCTCCTTGTCAGCTGCATATACCCTCACTCTGCATTAGATGCCAGATACTCTAAACCTACCGGAGGCCTTGTCCTGATGCAATGCAGCACCTGAGACAGCTGTGTTCTAACAACGCTGGCTCAGCTTTGTTAGGTGCTGGACACAGCCTGGAGACTCACACAGGCTAAGTCACCCACATTTGATGGGGCTGCCCCAGCCCAGCAGCAACAGGAAAGCACACCATTGCTTTCCCCATTCCCTGCCAATGTCCAGCCAGGGCTGTGTTCAAACTAAGTGTGGAAGGAGTCAGGACGCTGCTCCATTTGCAGGCTAGCACAGAGTGCCTGAGAGGACTGAGCTCACGTGTGTGACCTAGGGAATAGAGGACACTATGTGACAAGAAAAAGGAATGGGAACAGTGCGATGCTGTTGGAAAGTGATCAGAAACCTTTAGCCTTCAGACAAAGTTCAGAGCAATTTAGCTCTAAGATCAAGAGTGTAGGGTTTTCTATACCCACCACCCTGTTTTTATTCCAGCTTGGACCATGCAGTGTACACTTCACACCTATCTGCATTTTAAGGCCAAGTGTGACTTTTTAAAGAGTGCCTTTTGCTGGGCTGACTGTAATATGAATATGTACATTTTTATCTCAAAGATTTGTACTTGGAGAATGTTGCATAATTTTTAGGTCTCTATTGAAAATGAAATGAACGTTTACACTGAAGGCAGCTCTAAAGAATATGGCTTGTGACTGACAACAGAACCCAGAGATGATGGGATGGGGGAGGACAAGATGGCACACGAAGGATGAGGTGTCATGTGGTTTACCTTGCTATGAGCTATAAGGGGCAGAGTCTACAACACAGTGGCTGAACCTCAAGCTTCTGAATCCATACCTATGTAAAACAACACATCACAAAAGTCACTGGAAGTTTATATGAACACATACACAGAAAGAGAAAGGGGAAGGGAAGAGAATACTGCACAGTGAACAAGGACCTAGACGTACAATAGCTGACTTGAGTCAGACCAGATTGTTATTTATGATAGTGATATTCTAGGTTATTGTTAATAATGGCTGCAATTTTCCACTTAAACAAAACAGAAGGTTAAATTGGGCATGACAGAGGTTTCTGTTAGCATCCCTGGCTCTCTTAATTACATTCTTCTTTAAAGTCCCAGAGGGGAGTTATTAACAAAAATCTTTATCCGAGAATTAGTAGAGTCCAGCCAGCGATGATGTCACTTGGCTCCTGTTCCTTGTGCACTTAAGCGGCTGCTGTCCCTTGGTCCATTCGGCCCAGGCTACAGCTGCAGCTGCATTTGATGGTGAGAAGACCTGACAGGAGTCTGCATGGCACAGGGTGATCGGTCACTATGCAGCCTGTCCCCTATTTGTGCCATTTGGTTGATTCTTTATTATCTTTTTTAATGTGAGGAAAAAACACTGTTTGTTTGTTTGTTTGTTTGTTTTAAGATAGAGTTTCTCTGTATATACCTTGTTCTCTTGGCACTCACTCATTCTGTAGGTCAAGCAGGACTCGAACTCAGAGATCTATCTGATACTTTCACCTGAGTGTTAGACATAACAGCACGTGCCACCACACCTGGCTTCTTCGTAAGGTTTCCCTTTACTATTTTCTTATTGAATTATTTTTAAAACTAATGAATCAGGCCAAATATGTCTCGACTTTAATTAACTTATTTTTTGGTATTTTCAAGACAAGGTCTCTCTACTACCTACCTGTGCGACACACACAGACACACACACCACCAGCCTTGCCTTGATTACATTGGTAATCCTCCTGCCTCAGTATCACAAGTACTAGGATTGTAGTAGTCATCTGCCAACACACCCACCCTTCCTCCTGTATTTTTAAGTATTTGTATGACAAAGCAGTAGTTTTCCAGAACTGTGTCTTGTGTTGTTTAGTTTCAAATGTAGGCCTGTTTCAGGGTTACAAAAATGTAAAAATAACTACCTTAATCTTATCTTATGCAAAAGAAAGTAAGTGATCTAAAATCAAACTATACATTCCTAGGGAAATAGTATTTCCCACAGAACCCAGGCAGGTGCCCACTCTGTGCCTACTCACAGGGTAAGCACTCATTCTGTCAGTGGTTGTATGAAGTGAAGCAGATGCCTGAGACCCCAAGCTTCTCCTCTGTAAAAGAAGAAAGCATGGTGAGTCCCATGGAAGCACCAGGGTGGCTCAGGGATGCTGCTGGCTTGGGATGCTGCTCTGTCATCTCTCTGCCTTCACTCTTAGTAATACAAAGGGTTAACAGTGCACCAAGCTGTTCACATGACATCAATGGCACAGCATAGGTAAGGACAACAGAGCTGCTGAGCCCTAACCTTCTGCAGACACCACAGTCCTGATCTCACTGCTGCCTGGGACACTGATGCCAGTGTCCACACTTAACACAGGGCTCTGACCTGCACAGCACACCTCCTGCCCCTCACCTGCCTCCTGACCTCCACTCACCCAGCAGAAGGTGTTCAGAGCTTCTCTCAGCCTGTCTCTCTCTGTTGTTCACTGTGTCCAGAAACATAAACTGAGTCAGCAGGGAGACATAAGGTGAATGTTGGAAAGCTTACATTTTTAAATAGATATGAACTGCCTTTCACAAATACACTTTTGTAGAATGGAAACCTATCGTGTTTCCTCCTGTCTCTCACAGTCTGTTTCCTGGCCATAATCTGCTCATCTCCTCCCATAGGTCTCAGATCTGTCTGGAATTTATATGAAGGCGGAAGCTTGTCTTTCTCTACATCAGCAGCAGCTCAGGCATAGTATGGCTCTTTAAGACTTCAGTATCAGGTTTGGCTTTCTGTTTTTAATTTTAGAATTCTGACATAGATATAAAGTGTTGCTGAGACTTGTGATTGCTGTTCCAACAACCCCCTCCCTCAAAACTATTGATAACATCTCAGAAAGAGGTGATTTCATTTTCTTCCTATTTCTTTGAGCTATCAAAGTGTAGTATCTATTAGTTCAGAAATAAAAAACACTAAAAATCTCCTGACTTAAAAGTACAAACGGAAGATGCATTTCTGAGGCTGGATACATTCTGTCTTATGCTGTTTCTTACTATTTTGTACGTATTGAAACCTTCAAACTTATTTTTCATTCAGGTACTATTTTCCCAGCATAGATGAACACTGACCTTGTTCAGTGCAAGCAAGGTTAAAGTGTCTCTGGATTTCTCTCAGCATCTAACACAGAGGCCATCTGTGAGTGTGAGCTGATGCAACAGTGAACTGCTCTCAGGAACAGCTCAGGGCTGTGCTCTCTCTGCTTCTCAGAGTCCATGAGGAAGTGGCTGACAGTCCACACAGATGCTGCTGCCACAGCCTGGCCTGGCAACCAGCAGTGACTGCTAAACCCTCAGTCTCCTCTGAGGATTAGAGCAAATGGACATCCTGTGAGGAGATGAACTTGGAGAAGCAGAGACCAGAAAAGGGTGATTCTTCCCACTGTTTAACCAGGATAATATAAGTGAGTATATTATGTGTATTCTTATGTCTATATTTTCATATGAATATGTTTGTATGAATGTATGTTTAAAGAACATTTATTTATCCAAACAAATATATGTGGTACTCTTCATATTCACTACACTGTATGCATTATTCAGTTAAGATATTTTACTATATTCTTTTAAAAACCGCATTCTGAATGAATACTAAACTAAAGAGTGCATTCCATATTGTGTGAATATTAGAAGCAGCTCTGCACTAGTTCTTAACAATAACTTGTATATTCATTAATTTTCTTAATAATGTGCTTGTTTGCTTGTTTGCATTTACTCTCACTACAATTGTTTGATATTTGTTTATTTGTTTGTTTGCTTTTATCAATGATTCACATTTCTTATTAAGAACAAAAACCTTCTGCAGATTTGAAGGACTTGGTGACAGAGAACACTCTTTGTCACGAGAAGGATCACCATCATGAACTGTGATAGCTCCAATATGAGTTGTTATGGCTCTAATGACATGTATGAATTCCTTTTCAATTTTCTTACATTTTATACAGATTATCATTCTCAGATCTACAATCCCAGAGAACTTTCTCAGCCCACTAGGCTTCTGTGTTGATCAGTAGGTACTCACTAACACCAAAGCTTCTTGGTTGCCTAGGAAACACCCAAGGACATCAAAACCTGGATGAACAACTACACTGAACAGTCAGATTTCACCCTGGTGGGACTCTTCAGTCAATCTAAACACCCTGCCCTGCTTGCTGTGGTCATATTTGTGGTTTTCCTGATGGCCTTGTCTGGGAATGCCCTCCTGATCCTGCTGATACTCTCTGACACTCACCTCCACACACCCATGTACTTTTTTATCAGCCAGTTGTCCCTCATGGACATGATGTACATTTCTGTCACTGTGCCCAAGATGCTCATGGACCAGGTCCTGGGGAGCCAAAAGATCTCAGCTGCTGCCTGTGGAATGCAGATGTTCCTGTACCTGTCACTAGGAGGGTCAGAATTTTTGCTTCTAGCTGCCATGTCTTATGACCGCTATGTGGCCATCTGCCATCCACTCCGGTATCCTGTCCTCATGAACCACAGGGTATGTCTTCTCCTGATAGCTGCCTGTTGGCTCCTGGGATCCTTTGATGGTTTCATGTTCACCCCTGCTACCATGACCTTCCCATTCTGTGGATCCCGGGAAATCTACCACTTCTTCTGTGAGGTTCGTGCTGTGACAAAGCTCTCCTGCTCAGACACCTGGCTCTATGAGACCCTCATGTATGTGTGCTGTGTGCTTATGATTCTCATCCCTGTAGCAGTCATTTCAGCCTCTTATTCATGCATCCTCCTCACTGTTCTCAGGATGAACTCGGCAGAGGGCAGGAAGAAGGCCCTTGCCACCTGCTCCTCCCACATGACTGTGGTCATCCTCTTCTATGGTGCTGCTATATATACCTATATGCTCCCTGCCTCCCTCCACACCCCTGAGAAGGACATGGTAGTGTGTGTGTTTTACACAATACTCACTCCTCTGTTGAACCCACTAATATATAGTCTTAGAAATAAGAAGGTCATAGAGGCTATTAAGAAATTGTTGGGTGCAAAACTCCTCTTTCCTGAAGTAAACAATTAGGAATGCATATTTTCTTTTCACACATCTATTTTTCCAGGTCTCATGCTGAACTTATTCCTGATTCTTCATGTCTCATTCATATTCATCCCTTTTTAAAGACTCATTTGTCTATTCCTAATATTTCTTATGTACCTCTCCTCCATTCACAAACTCTATTTTTATTCTGTCTTTGTTACATTTTGTGAAGTAAATAATGGTTATTTTATTTTGTGGTACTTTGATGTTAACATTCAAAATGCATGTCATATTGAGCAATAAATGGTCATGATGTTTTCAACTGATAAAGCATAGAATGAGTTACAAGAAATGTGCTTTGCAATGTGGACTAATACTCAAAATATATAAAGAACTCAAAAAATTGGACACCAACATCCAAATAACCCAATTAAAAATGGATTACAGAGCTGTAGGGCACATGGACAGTGCCACCAGTTGAGTATAGGACTGGTGAGGGTAAAGAATGCTCAAACCCTGGAAATCTCAGAGATCTGAGAGGTCAGGAGTAGAGCTGCTACCTTCCAGCCTCTATGCCTGCACTGGAGCACATAATCATGACCTTCAAGTAAGGTGACCACAAGCAGTCAGTCACATAGCACAGCATCTGGAATGCCTCTCCATGCTAATGAGGCATCACAATAGCCTTAGCCTTCAGCCAATGACCTTCCCTTCCTAAATATTCTCACACCATTTTCCAAAATTATATAATCCCTGGTTCACCCAGAACAAAGCGTATGCATCCAACACCCCCACAACACACTCAATAAAGCAATATGAACAAGTAGAGATTATCTCAGAGAGATACTGCATCAGAGATTGCCATGGGGAAGTCCTTCACCTAAAAGAGCTGTGACACTAAGACGCCTGATGGCCTTCTCTCTTCTCTTACCCCTCCAGTACTTGGCACTCATTTTCAACCAGACAAGAATCCTGTCTATCCAGGACTCTACTTTTCACTTCCACCCTGGTGTGTGATGATGTCTGACATTCCAATGGAGACTGCAGACTCCTGTCCTGGATTTTGCCCTGCCTTCTCTGAGTCAATGTACCAGCAGTGCCAGGCACCCATCCAGAGGAGAGGCAGAAGATGGAACCATACAGAGCTAAACCGAATCCTCAACAGAGGAATCCTGAATGGCTGAGAAGCACTTAAAGAAATGTTCAACATCTATAGTCATCACACAAATGCAAATCAAAATGACTCTGGGATTCCATCTTACACACATTAGAATGGCAATATCAAAAACTAAAGAGACAACACATGCTGACAAGCATGTGTAGCAAGGAAATTGCCTCCAGGAGTACAACCACTTTGGAAATCAATTTGATGGATTCTCACAAAATTGGAAATAGTTCTACCCCAAGACCACTCCTGGGGATATACCCAAAAGATGCCCCATTGTACCATAGGAACACTTGCTCAACTATGTTCATAGTAGCTTTATCCATAATTGCCAAAAACTGGAAAGAACCTAGATGTTTCTCGACTGAAGAATGGATAAAGAAAATGTGGTACCTTTAACACAATGGAATACTCTAATGTTATTTTAAAAAAAGGCACCATGAAATGTACAGACAACTAGATGAAACCAAAAAATATCATCCTGGGTGAGGTAACCCAGACACAGAAGACACACATGGTGTATATATTCCCTAATAAATGGACATTAGCCATAAAGTATAGGATAGCCATGCTACAATCCACAGACCCAAAGAAATTAAGTAGTAAGGTGGGCCCAAGGGAGGATGCTTGAATCTCACGCCGAAGGAGAAATATAATAGGCATTAGAGGTGGATGGATGAAGAAAATGGTAGGAGAGGAGGTGAGGAGGAAACAGGGATGGTGACCAGGTGTGGTGAAGTGGGGCAAAAAAGGACTGGAAGAGAGAACGGAAATTGATGGGGGCATCTCTGGGACAGAGATCTGGGATAAGGGAGACTCCCCAGAGTTTATGGAGGTGACTTTAGCTGAGCCTCCTAGTAACTAGAAATATGATGACTGACTCCTGAAGTCAGGAGGGAGAGGGACAAGGACCCACCCACAAAACCTTCAAACCCAAATTTGTCCTGCCCACAAGATGCACAGGAATAAAGATGGAGCAGAGATTGAGGGAATGGCCAACCAATGACTGGCCCATCTTGAGACCCATCCCATGGGAGAGAGCTAACTCCGACACTATTAGTGATATTCTGCTATGTCTGTAGGCAGGAGGCTAGCATAACTAGTTCCTGAGAAGCTTCATTCAGCAGCCGATGGAAACAGATGCAGAAACCCACAGCCAAACATCAGGCAGAGCTTGGGGAGTCTTGTGGGAGAGTAGAGGGATAGTATTGACCAAGCTGGATGGTTCAAGGACACCACAAGAAGACCTACAGAGTCAACTAACCTGGGTCCATGCGGCTCATAGAGACTGAACCACCAACCAAGGAGCATGCAGGGGCTGGAACTAGGCCCCCTACACATTTGTAGCAGATGTGCAGCTTGGTGTTCGTGCGGGTTCCCTAGCAATTGAAGTAGGGGCTGTCCTGATTCTGTTCCCTGCATTGAATCCCCTTCCCAACTATACTGTCTTGTCTGGCCTTAGTGGGAGAGGATGTGCCTAGTTCTACTATGACTTGGTGTCCCAAGGTGGAATGGTACCCAAGGAGGGAATTTCCCTTCTCTGAGGAGAAAAGGTGGTAATGGGGGGAGGATCTTGTGATAGTGGGACTGGAAGGAGAGGATGGGGGTTGCTGTGATCAAAATGGAAACTGAGGAAATAAATATATTAATGAAAAAGAGTCAGTGTTTACAACATAGCAGCTGAACCCAAAGCTTCTGAATCTACACACATGAAAAAGAAAAAAACAGGTCATAAACACTACTGGAACTTTATAGATCACATGGGGGGGAGGAAGAGTAGGAGGAGAGAATTCTATAGAATGACCAATAACCCAGACATATAATAACTGACATACAATCATCATGTTGTGCCTGATACTTATGATGATGATATTTCAAGTTATTGTTAATACTAGCAATGATTTTCCATTTCAGCAAAACTAAAGAGTAAAAATCAGCCTATGGCAGAGGATTCTGTTAGCATCCCTGGGGCTATTGGGTACATTCTTCTTTAGAGTCCCTGAGGGGAGTTATTAATAAAATCTTTATCTAGAAATGTGCAGCGTCCACCCAGGAATGACGTCATTTGGCTCTTATTCCTTGTGCACTTAACCAGCTGCTGTCCCTCAGTCCATACAGCTCAGCGTACAGCTGCAGCTGCAGCTGATGGTGAGTAGGACCTGACAGGAGTCTGTATGGCACAGCATGGTCAATAGACAGTCTGTTCTTTCTTTACAAGGCCAAGGTTATCCTTTATTTTTACTGTCTTATTTATTATAGAGAGGAAAGAAATTGTGTTGCCTTTCCTTCCCTCCTCCTCCTGGTCTTCCTCCTGTTCCTCTTCTCCTTTTCCTCTTCCTCTTCCCCCTCCTCCTCCTCCTCATTCTCATTCCTATTCTTATTCTCCATCTTCTTCTTGGTTGTTTGATTTCTCTGTATATACCTGGCTGTCCAGCAATGTGCTCTATAGAGTAGAGTGGCCTGAAACTCAGAAATCTACATGCCTCTGCTTCTCCAGTGCTGGCATTAAACATATGCACTACCACACCCAGCATCTTCCTGAGGTTTCTCTTTAGGGGAACTGCGACTTTTTTCTAACTAATAAATGAAGCAATGTGTTTCACACACACACACACACACACACACACGACTTTCCTTGATTTCATTGATGATTCCCCTGCCTCTGTCTCATAAATGTTAGCATTGCAGTCCACATCTGCCACTACACCCACCCTTCCTTCAGTATTTTCAGGTATTCCAATGACAATACATTAGCCTTCCATTTCTTTGAGGTTTAATTTCAAATCTGAGCACTTCTTGAGAGTTAGAATAGTGTGAAATAACTACCTTAATCTTATCTTATGCGACAGAAAGTAAGTGACCTAAAATCAAACTATACATTCCTAGGGAAATAGTATTTCCCATAGAACCCAGGCAGGTGCCCACTCTGTGCCTACTCACAGGGTAAGCACTCATTCTGTCAGTGGTTGTGTGAAGTGAAGCAGATGCCTGAGACCCCAAGCTTCTCCTCTGTGAAAGAAGAAAGCATGGTGAGTCCCATGGAAGCACCAGGGTGGCTCAG
>NW_021604759.1:322807-326962 GCF_004785775.1 Grammomys surdaster | reverse complement strand
ATTCATATTCATCCTTTTGAAGAATCTTTTGTTTATTCCTAAAATTTTTCCTTAACATACTTCTTCTCCATTCACAAACTCTATTTGTATTCTGTCTTTGCTGCATTTTGTGAAGTTAATAGTGACTATTTTATTTTGTTGTACTATAGTCTTAACATTCAATATTTGTGTCAGATTAAGCAATAAATGGTCATGATGTGTTCAACTTTTAAAGCATAGAATGAGTAGGAAAAATGTGCTTAGTAATGTCAACAAGAGGTGAATTGAGATAAGTAGCATACAGAAATATCTGTGTGCTTTCTTGATAATCTATATAAATTTGAAATTAGGTAAAAAATAAAGAGCAAAATTCAGTTTTCACTCTTCAGCTCCTTCCTGTATTGTGATATAGTAAAAACAATGTTTAAAAGAGATTTAGATGTGAATAGTACAATTCTCCCAAGGCTTTCAAATGGTCAGTGCACTTGTATTTGCATATGAATATATTCCTCAAAATCAAACACAGCTTCCATTCGAAGGAAATGAGGAATCACTCATTCTTGAGTCAAATATGAATGACCATAGCCCAGGAACCTGGGTTCAGGTTTCCCCCAATGACATGTTACAAATTCTCATAAACGTTACAAAGCACAAACAAGTCATAAGTTATAACTCAGGGCATTTTCAGCTATACTTGTGGAAACATCAGGAACTGAGGTTGTAAGGAGGTGGGAAAATCTCTGCCATGGTTCTCAGATGCTGTCTGGTGACAGGAAAAGCTTTTAGTGTCAGGAAGGTGAGCATTCTGAGAAGCCAATTCACTCTCGAATGTGTCACCTGATTGTCATAGAGATGTTGGCAGAAACCACAGTGGGCAATGAATGGTCCCGGAGGACACTGTAAACAGCCCGGGGTAAATGGGCTCTGTCTCTGGAATGTTCTCAAGCTCCATATTCACAGGAGTTCTCATCAGTTTGCCAAGTGCAGAATCTTTGACATGTGTTTAGCTTTGTTCTCTGAGAGTCTCAGTGCAGTGTCCCATGGTTACCAAGCATAAACCTTGGTGCACAAGGAGGCCAAGCACTGTTGCGGTGCCCTATGGTGACCTGGACAATATATGTTATGGCTAGCTTTCTTAAGACTAACCGATATACAAGTTTTCTTTGAACCTCTCCCCAAAAAAGAAAATGAGACCACCCCCAGAAAGGAGGAAGCAATTTTAAGAGATCAATGCCCCATTCCAAAGATGTGGGGTATAGGAGTTTTGGTAGTTCGATGGATGTTTGTCATCATTTAAGGAGAGGGAGGTGTTTGCAAGTTGTTATGGTCTTGGAAAGGGAGGAAAGAAAATAAGGGAGGTCAGATGCAGGGATTTGTCTTTCTCTTTCTTTTTCTTCCTCTGTCCTTCATTCTCTCCTGTCTGGTATCAGGGAGAAGGACAAGAACATAGGAATCATACTGGGATAATAGAATAAAAGAGCAAATTCTTTTTTTTCTTTTTTGATTGGATATTTTATTTACATTTCAGATATTATCCCCTTACCCCATTCCCCCCACCGCCCAGGAACCCCCCATCCCCTCCCTTCTCCTCCTGCTTCTATGAGGATGTTCCCCCAACTACCCCCGACTCCCACCACCCCACCCTCGAATTCCCACACACACAACGTCCAGCCTTTACGGGACCAAGGATCTCCTCTCCCACCTATGCCTGACAGGGACATCCTCCCTCATATATACTGCTGGAGCCATGGGTTCCTCCCTAAGTGCTCCCAGGCTTGGCTTAGGCGGTTTAGACCCTGGGAGCTCTGGTTGGTTGATATTGTTGCTCTCTTCATGGGGCCACAAACCCTTTCAGCTCCTTCAGTCTTCACTCTAACTCCTCCATTGGGAACCCCATGATCATTTCAATGGTTAGCTGTGAGCATCTGCCTCTGAATATGTCAAGCTCTGGTAGACCTCTAAGGACACAGCTATATCAGGCTCCTGTCAGCATGCGCTTCCTGACATCCACATCAGCGTCTACCTTTGGTGACTGCCCATGGGATGGAGAGTCCCTCCTTCAGTCTCTGCCCTACACTTTGTCTCCATATTTGCTCTCATGAGTATTTTGATATTCCTTCTAAGAAGGACCGAGGCACCCCAACTTGGCCTTCATTCTTAGTGAGCTTCATGTAGTCTGAGAGTTGAATCTTAGGTATTTGAAGCTTCTGGGACAATATCCACTAATCAGTGAGTGAATACCATGTGTGTTCTTTTGTGATTAGGTTACCTCACTCAGGATGATATTTTATAGTTCCATCCACTTACCTAAGAATTTCTCGAATTCATTGTTTTTAATAGCTGAGTAATACTCCATTGTGTAAATGTACCACATTTTTTTTTATCCATTCCTCTGTTGAAGGACATCTGGGTCCTTTCCAGCTTCTGGCTATTATAAATAAAGCTGCTGTGAACATAGTGGAGCATATGTCCTTGTTATATCTTAGAGCATCATCTGGGTATATGCCAAGCAGTGGTATAGCTGGGTCCTCAGGTAATGATATGTCCAATTTTCTGAGGAACCAACAGACTGATTTCCAAAGTGGATGTACCAGCTTACAATCCCACCAACAATGGAGGAGTGTTCCTCTTTCTCCACATCATCTCCAGAATCTACTATCACCTGAGGTTTTTATCTTCACCATTCTGACTGGTATAAGGTGGAATCTCAGGGTTTTTTTGATTTGCATTTCCCTAATAACTATGGATGCTGAATATTTCTTAAGGTGCTTCTCGGCCATTCGAATTTCCTCAGTTTGGCTCTATATCCCATTTTTTAATAGGGTTATTTGGTTGTCTGGAGTCTAATTTCTTGAGTTCTTTGTATATATTGGATATTAGCCCTCTAGTGGATGTGGGATTGGTAAAGACACCCTTCCCAATAGTCACAAATAATATAAAATACTTTGGTGTGAATCTAACCAAGCAAGAGAAAGATCTGTATGACAAGAACTTCAAGTCTCTGAGGAAAAAAATCGAAGATCTCAGAAGATGGAAAGATATCCCATGCTCATGGATTGGCAGGATTCACATAAAATAAATAGCCATCTTGTCAAAGCAATCTTCAGATTCAATGCAATCCCCATTAAAATCCCAACTCAATTCTTCACAGAGTTAGAAAAGGAAATTCTCAAATTCATTTGGAATAACAAAAAACCCAAGATAGCAAAAACTATTCTCAAGAATAAAAGAACTTCTGGAGGAATCCCCATCCTCACCTAAAGCTGTACAACAGAGCAGTAGTGTTAAAACCTACCTGGTATTGGTACAGATACAGGCAGGAAGATCAATGGAATAGAATTGAAGACCCAGAAATGAACCCACACACCTAAGGTCACTTGATCTTTGACAAAGGAACTAAAACTGTCCAGTGGAAAAAGGACAGCATTTTCAACAAATGGTACTGGTTCAACTGGAGGACAACATGTAGAAAAATGCAAATCGATCCATTCTTATCTCCTTGTACAAAGCTCAAGTCCAAGTGGATAAGGACCTCCACATAAAACCAGACACACTGAAACTAATAGAAAAGAAGGTGGGGAAGACCCTCAAATACTTGGGCACAGGGGGAAATTTCCTGAACAGAACACCAAAGGCTTATGCTATAATATCAAGAATTAACAAATGGGACTTCATAAAATTGAAGTTTCTGTAAGGCAAAGGACACTGTCAATAGGACAAAACAGCAACCAACAGATTGGGAAAAGAGCAGATTATTAAATCTACTTTCAGATCACAAAACATCAAAAAGACAAATTTTTTACATTGGTATGGAATTTATATATTGATGCAGATTTAGGATTATATCTCGCTACAACATACTATGTATACATAGTTTAACTCTTTGTTCAAGTATTGTACCTATGCAATGTGAAGTTCTAGTTCTTTTTAAAACTGCTATTACAAACTGTTTATGATAATTAAGAAACACAAGTTAGTAATCAGACAATCAAATTTATGGTCATGTTAGATACTAGTCATTTAATTACAGAAATATGCTTCTTAGGTTGAACAGATAATAGTTAGAAAAAATTCAAATATACTATAGATAGATAGATAGATAGATAGATAGATAGATAGATAGATGATTGATAGATAGATAGATAGATAGATAGATAGATAGATAGATAGATAGAT